>NW_006769290.1:668940-723680 GCF_000442215.2 Lipotes vexillifer
GGAACTGAGATCCGGTAAGGCAAGGACCTTGGTCAAAAAAAAAAAAAAAAAAAAGTGGGCACACAACAAACCCAAACCTCTTCATTTAGCACTGTCCTTCCCAGCATGGAGGTGATGACCATGCTCAGTATAATTTAGTTGTCCAGCTACAGACTTTTCCTCATTGAGGAAATTGAGGCAAACCTCTCTCATTTTACTTTGTCTTGAAAGAAGTCTGGAACCAAAGGAAGCCCTCTCAGAAGTTAAAGAGCTGTGGAGAGCACTACTGAGAGGGAAGATTTTCTAATTATTCTGAGATGCACAGTGAACTGCTCCTGAGAAAACCATTTACTTTTGGCTCTTAGCTGACATTGATCTGGTGGCCTCTTGATTTTCCCCCCAGGTTAATAGGAAGATCAGGAGGCTGACTTCCACCTTTTAGCTTTCTTGGCCTGATGCTGAACTCCTGATGGTGTGAAAGGTGGATATTCCTAATTCCAGATGTTACCTGGGCCTTGACTGATGTAGTCAAAGTGGGCAGTGGGATGTTTCTAAAATTTCTATGGTTCTTGGATCTCTTAGTCAATTTTTGAAGTTGCCTCAAAGTTACTATGAACTTTATAGGCATTTTACTGTGATTTCTTGTGAACTAAGATTTTTTTGATGGTTTAGCATCTTTTTAACCATTTTGAATTTCCACTATTTTCCATGAGAAGAGGACGCATGCATACATCTAAGAGGGGAATTCAGCTCTCTGCTGACTGGCAGTTTCGGGGTTATGTAATCTCTAACAGGCTCAGAGAGCATCATGCCCTCTACAGTTTTGGTGAAGCCCGTCATTAAAGCTTGCATACGTGGTTTCTGATTAAAGCACTTCCTGTTCCTTTAATTTGGGACTGTCTGTGAGGTAAAACACTTTCTTTCCAAACTAAGTGGATGAAAATACGCTACTGCTTCTTGGGGGAGTTAGTGGATAGGGAATTAACATTTATTAAACACTTGTTTTGGAAGTTGACCAGCAAGATCTCATTCAGCCCTCATAATGGCATCTGAGGCAGGCATAATTAGTCTTATTTTATAGGTGAGGAAATTGAGGCTCAGAGGGATTGACAGTTGGTTCAAGATCCCCCAGATCGTAAGTGGCAGAGCTTGGATTTCAATCTGAGGGGCCGTGTCCCCATAGCCAGTGCCCTTGCCACCAGGCCACTGGGATATTAGCAGAGGTACAATGGGGAGAGGTCAACCTCTTTCCAGGGCTCTGATTTCCCTAGGGTCCTTCCTTTTCCCTAGCTCACACCTGGCTACCATCTACTCCCTGTTCAGTTTTAACTGGTAGTTAGTTAGGGTAGTTAATAACCACCATAACCCTTCATATTTTAAGAAGACCACAGGGAAAATCTTTCAGACCAAAGAGTGAAGCTATATGGTGGAATTAATGGGAGTGGTTGGGCTAATGTTTGGGGAGAGGCAGCCTCTTAGTTATTGAGTCGGTTTTGGACACAACAGCTGGGATTATAAAGAAAGGGGAATCCTGCTGCTTGCTCACATTGCTCCTCGCAGGATGTTTTCTTCCATGCTGAAAAGCTAAGGCTTGGAAGAGCATTCCTAATCACACCTCTGGTGAAGGGCCCTCTGCTGCTGCTTCTGAAGAGAGGAGCTGCGAGCATCTGGCAAACCCGTTCACCTGCTCTCAACCATCTCTGCTATTCGTACGCGGGCCTCTCACTGTTGTGGCCTCTCCCGTTGCGGGGCACAGGCCCCGGACGCGCAGGCTCAGCGGCCATGGCTCACAGGCCCAGCCGCTCCGCGGCATGTGGGATCTTCCCGGACCGGGGCATGAACCCGTGTCCCCTGAATCGGCAGGCGGACCCTCAACCACTGCGCCACCAGGGAAGCCCCATCTTAAACATTTTTAAGTATACAGTTCAATGGCATTAAGTACATTCAAATTGTTGTGCAATCATCATTACTATTCATCTTTAGAAATTTTTCATCTTCTCAAACTGAAATTTCACATCCATCAAAAAATGACTCCCCATTCATCCCTTCCCCGGCCCTTGGCAACCACTGTTCTACTTTCTGTCTCTATGAAGTTGACAACTCTAGGTACTTTATATAAGTGGAATCATACAATATTTGTCCTTTTGTGACTTGCTAATTTCACTTAGCATAATATCCTCAAGTTTCATCCAAGTTGTAGCATGTGTCAGAAATTCCTTCTAAGGCTGAATGATGTTCCATTTTATGTACATACCCTGTTCTGTGTATCCATTCTTCCTTCGATGGACACTTGGGTTGCTTCCACCTTTTGGCTACTGTGAATAATGCTGCAGTGAACATAGGTGTATAAATAATCTGTTTTTAGTCTCTGCTTTCAATTCTTTTGGGTGTATACCCAGAAGTGGAGTTAGATCATATGGTAATTCGATGTTTAATATTACCATTTTCTATAGCAGCAGTACCAGGTTGATTTCTTTTTAATACATTTTGTGCAGTGTTTGGCTGAGTGCAGTGAATATATGACAGAAAGTGATATGAAGTTCAGGGTAAATAATCTGCTGACTGATTCAGCACCATGACTATTAAATCAACCTCTCCTACACACTCACCCTTGTGTGCCCACGTATTACAATGTATGCACTTTTCAAACAAGTTCATGGCTGGGAATTTAGAAAATATGGGTCAGATCCTTTTGAAAATGTGGACTATTTACCATGAAATCCCACATTTAAAAGAAACCTAGAAAGGCTTGTGGGAGATTTAAAGGGGTCAGAGCTACAAAGGTGATCCACAGATGTGAGTGAAGATTAACTGAACCGAGAACATGTTGAGGGTAGGAATTGCAGGAGTTTGGATTTTCATCCTGCTTTCCTTTCCTCCATCTCCTTCCCTCACCTCTGCAGTGTATGTGCATGGTCACTCCATGAATTTTGGTTGAATAAATAACCCAGAATGTAAAAAAGAAGTGAAAGAATTGTTTGTTTTCTAATCTGTGAAAAGCTATTTTGAAGACTGTAAGAACTTTCTATTTTAGATCTCTGTCCAGGGTAAAGGAGGTGGGTTTAATTAGCGGTGGAAAACAAGGTTTGGAGAGATGGAAAACGAGCACTGGGCAAGGCTGCTGAATTTACCCTTGGCATCTCTAGTGTCAGGGTAGAGGAACTGGAACTAACTGAAGGATGGCCGATGCTGATGTATCATGGACCTTCCCAGCCCTGCTGTTCTGTGCTGATGTTTTTCAGCTTTTAAACAGCCAGCAAAAACAATTTTGTTTTTTTGCAGTGTTGAACAGCATCCAGCATTAAGATAAGAAAGTGGTTCTTAAACACAACACTAATGTCAAAATCTAGGGATGGCCCCAGATTGCAGCCAAAGTGTTCGTAGCAGCAGGACGTGGAATGTGTAATGATAATATTTGCTAAAGGACATGCTGTCTCCATCCCATACCTCACTTATGTTTGTCAATTATCCACGTTTCTTGTTGTTCATCTTTGGAGCTGGGGCTTTCTTAAAATGAAGATTAGCCCTTAAGAAAGGTTACCATTTATATCTTTGTGTAAATTAATTTTGAAATCCCTTCTTGCAGTTTTACTGGAAGAGAAGGGCACCTGATCAGACTGCAGATACAGGGTGAGATGCAGTGGCAGGAGCAGCACAGGGAATGAAATGTTAGGGTTAAAATCAAGCTTGATGCCTACCCTGTGCTCCTGCATCTTCACCCAGACTCCATGTTTCTGTTCATGGTGCTAGCACTCAAGCAATCTCAAGGCCTTCCTTGGGGTGACCTCTGACTCTGTCCTCCCTTTCAGTGTTCAGTCTTGTAGACTACATGTCTGAAATATTTCTCTAAACAATTCTCCCCTCTTTACGTTCCTATAAGCACCACTCAAGTTTAGTTCTTTATGACCTGTCACCTCTAGTATTGCATGGTGTCTGTCATGATCATCTACACGCAGCTGTCACTTTATCCTTCCTAAAGCATGGCTTTGATCATGCTTTTCCTTGGTTCAAAAACCCTGACTGGCTCCCCGTGGCTTATCACATTAACTCCAGTGTTCTCAGGTGGCATCAGGCCCTGTAGGGTAGGGCTCCAAGCTTGACTCCATGATTCTCCTCTTCTATATTCTCTTCAGGTTGGGCTGGTGGTCCAAAGAGGCCAGAATGCTTAACAATCTGGTATTAAATGGAGCTTTGAAAAATGAATATCAACTACAGCTATCACCATTGAATGTATGCTGTGTACCAGGTGTTGTGTTGGGCATGTCATGTACACTACCTCATTTAACCTACGTACTGACTGAATTTAATGATGTACCCATTTTATGGATGAGAAAACAGAGTCTTAGAGAAGTTAATTAACGCTACATGGCTGTTAAGTGAATGAAGCTGGGATTTGAATCTAGTTTGTTTGACTTCAAAACACTGTGCTTTTAAGAAGGGATGAAGAATATTACAGGCAAGAGTTCTAGCTTGGATAAAAGTTTCGGACAAGAATTAGTGTAGTGTTTTCCAGGATCATTTGTAAGACTGCATGTTGAGTAGTAGATAGAACTATGAAGGGATAGTGCATTAGTCTGCTAGGGCTGCCATGACAATATTACAGACTGGGTGGCTTAAATAACAGAAATTTGTTTTCTCACAGTTCTGGAGGCTGGAAGTCCAAGATCAAAGGGCCAGCAGGTTTCTCCTGAAGCCTCTCTCCTTAGCTGGCAGATGGCTGCCTTCCCACGTGTGCACATATGGCCTTTCCTCTGCACATATGTCCCTGGTGTCTCTCTTTTAATAAGGACATAAGTCAGATTGTATTAGGGCACATCCTAATGGCCTCATTTTAACTTAATTATTTCTTTAAAGGCCCTTATCTCCAAATACAATCGCACTCTGAGATACTGGGGACCAGGGCTTCAACATATGAATTTTGGGGGTACACAGTTCAGTCCATAACAGATCTGAGGCAGCTGGATTTTGAAGGGTATGAAAATGAGGCATAGAGATTTAGTTTTGATATGGGAGGTCATAGGGTCCAATTGTGGTCAAGCAGGTCTTTCCCAAACAAACTTCCAGCTGCTCTTAAATGTGATGCTTTTGAGAATGAGGACTACAGGATATGTGGGAAGCATTTTGGAGAAGGAAATTTTAGTCTTTTTTTTTTTTTACAGTGGAATAAAGGAGCAGAAAGAGACAAAACATTAAGTCCTCTAGACAGTTCTAGAAAAATGAAGATAGTCTTTTGGTGGGGGGTAAAGGAGCCAAGGAGGAGCTAGTTTGGTTTTAGTTCTATTATACTCTTGGCATCATGGAATTAGAACTCAGAGAAAAGGTCAGAGCTGGAGATAGGAGTTTGGAGTTTTTAATACAGGTCAGAGTTGAACCTGTGGGAGTGGGGAAGCTTGCTCAGAGTTCAAAACAGACGGGAGATAAGAACTCTCAGGTCTCAAACTGCTTTGCCATCTCATAGGTTTGGAAGATAATACAGAAGTTTTCCAGGACCTCTTTGGCTAAAATAGCCAAAAATTTTCTTCACAGCACATTATCACAATCTGGCTTTATATATATATTTTTAAATTTTAAATGTTCTTTTTCTTTTTCTTTATTTTGTTTTTGGCTGTGCCATGTGGCTTGCGGGATCTTAGTTCCCTGACCAGGGATAGAACTCTGGCCACCAGCAGTGGAAGCGTGGAGTCCTAACCACTGGACCATCAGGGAATTCCCCTTTATATTTGTATAGCTATTTTATTATTGTCTGTCTTTCCAAGTAGAATGTAAGCTCCATGAGGGCATAGACTGTTTTTGTTCAGTAGTTGTGGCACATGGGCTTAGTTGCACCGTGGCATGTGGGTTCTTCTTGGAACAGGGCTCAAACCCGTGTCCCCTGCATTTGCAGGCAGATTCTTAACCACTGTGCCACCAGGGAAGCCCTGTCCAATAGGATTTAAACTGATGATAGATTGCTGGATATTGCATTTTTATCTTCTCTTAAAATAAAATTTTTTTCCTTAATAAATATCTTTAGATAAATGAACACACAGACGCATGTATTTGAGACTCTTGAAATATACAGGCTAAAAACTTAGTTTTGTTTCTGTTTTTCCTTAAATTCTGCTTTCCCCAAATCATGATCACATAGTCCCTTCTCTGCAGTAGAATCTCGTTATGAGAAAGTAGGTGTGACTTTCTTTAAAAATCCAGGTGTTTTAGCAATCTGGTTACTCTTACCAGATTATCTGTTTGCATCTACTCTTTTTGTTGTAATTTTCATTAAGGTTACTTGTCGAGTCCTTGGTTTCTGTCAGATCTCTCTTCCTTTTCCTCATCACACCTGTATTTAAAAATTCACCTCTCATTGTACCTATGTGGGTGCTAACAGTCCATTCAAACATAAGCCTATCACCTTTCTCTATAATTTTCTCCAGGAGGGCTGCTGGTTATGGTATGGTGTCTTATAAAATACAATTATAGGTAGGCTAGACATTGAAAACAAATCCACCCTCCTTCTATTTTCTAAGGAATCATAATCAAAGGTAAACCTGAATCTGCTTGTATTTCATACAGGTGAAGACTCTTGTTAAATCTAGTTCCTCTTTTTCAGGTAGTCTGAGTGGTATAAATGGCACTACAATTTTTTTTAAACATCTTTTTTTTTTTTTTTTTTTAAATAATACACAATGTATTTATTTATTTATTTATGGCTGTGTTGGGTCTTCATTTCTGTGCATGGGCTTTCTCTAGTTGTGGCAAGTGGGGGTCACTCTTCATCGCGGTGCGCAGGCCTCTCACTATCGCGGCCTCTGTTGTTGCGGAGCACAGGCTCCAGACGCGCAGGCTCAGTAATTGTGGCTCACGGGCCCAGTTGCTCCATGGCATGTGGGATTTTCCCAGACCAGGGCTCGAACCTGTGTCGTCTGCATTGGCAGGCAGATTCTCAACCACTGCGCCACCAGGGAAGCCCTAAACATCTTTTTTTTTTTTTTTTTTAACATCTTTATTGGAGTATAATTGCTTTACAATGGTGTGTTAGTTTCTGCTTTATAACAAAGTGAATCAGTTATACATATACATATGTCCCCAGATCTCTTCCCTCTTGCATCTCCCTCCCTCCCTCCCACACTCCCTATCCCACCCCTCTAGGTGGTCACAGAGCACCGAGCTGATCTCCCTGTGCTATGTGGCTGCTTCCCACTAGCTATCTGTTTTACGTTTGGTAGTGTATATATGTCCATGCCACTCTCTCACTTCGTCCCAGCTTACCCTTCCCCCTCCCCATATCCTCAAGTCCATTCTCTAGTAGGTCTGTGTCTTTATTCCCATCTTGCCCCTAGGTTCTTCATGATCATTTTTTTTTCTTTTTTAGATTCCATATATATGTGTTAGTATATGGTTTTTGTTTTTCTCTTTCTGACTTACTTCACTCTGTATGACAGACTCTAGGTCCATCCACCTCACTACAAATAACTCAATTTCGTTTCTTTTTATGGCTGAGTAATATTCCATTGTATATATGTGCCACATCTTCTTTATCCATTCATCTGTTGATGGACACTTAGGTTGCTTCCATGTCCTGGCTATTGTAAAGAGAGCTGCAATGAACACTGTGGTACATGACTCTTTTTTTTCATGACTCTTTTTGAATTATGGTTTTCTCAGGGTATATGCCCAGTCGTGGGATTGCTGGGTCGTATGGTAGTTCTATTTTTAGTTTTTTAAGGAACCTTCATACTGTTCTCCATAGTGGCTGTATCAATTTACATTCCCACCAACAGTGCAAGAGGGTTCCCTTTTCTCCACACCCTCTCCAGCATTTAGTGTTTGTAGATATTTTGATGATGGCCATTCTGACTGGTTTGAGATGATATCTCATTAGTTTTGATTTACATTTCTCTAATGATTAATGATGTTGAGCATTCTTTCATGTGTTTGTTGGCAATCTGTATATCTTCTTTGGAAAAATGTCTATTTAGGTCTCCTGCCCTTTTTTGGATTGGGTTGCTTATTTTTTTGATATGAGCTGCGTGAGCTGCTTGTAAATTTTGGAGATTAATCCTTTGTCAGTTACTTCATTTGAAAATATTTTCTCCCATTCTGAGGGTTGTCTTTTCGTCTTGTTTGTTGTTTCCTTTGCTGTGCAAAAGCTTTTAAGTTTCATTAGGTCTCATTTGTTTGTTTTTATTTCCATTTCTCTAGAAGGTGGGTCAAAAATGATCCTGCTGTGATTTATGTCATAGAGTGTTCTATGGCACTAGAATTATCGGGTAAAGTAATTTAAAGCAATAGTTGTCCAACAGATCCGGAATTCCTCCTTAATGGTCTATCACAATCACTGGGGAGGTGTTTTCAAGGGCCATACAACCCCATTTTGAAGATCGTAGTGGCCAGAGAAAACCTTACTGGTCGGAGTGTATCAGTTGTGCTGGGGGAAGAAAGGGGTTGAGAATCACTGATCAAAGATTCTGAGAGTTAGAACAGAACACATGAAACTAAAAGATGACTTTGTTTCTATCTATCCTCTACTCTTTATCACAGGTTGGTCTTTTGGTCCCCCAGACCCTGTTTGCTAGCATTTATGGAACGTTTAAACTGTATAGGATGATGTAGGCTGATGGGAAGAGGAAACTCTGCAGGGCAACATGTAATCCAGAATGAGGTTAAGAGATGAAATTTGAGCATGCTTGTTGGAAATAGAGAAAAGTGGAAGGATGTTAACAGGAGAATCTGTCTACTGAACCTCATGTCGAATTTAGTGCATCTTTGTTCGTTATAATGGTTTTCTGGCCTACAACTTCTACAGTTATGATTTAAAAAAAAATACATTGAGTTTCTTCCTAACAGTTGGATTGCACAAGTGGGCAAGTGCTCTGGGGGGAAATGCTATGCAGACAAAAGGTATGAAAAGTTTTTGTTCAATATGTAATCTATTCTCCCTGCTTCTCTCAGCCACACACACACAAGTAGGTTGGAGATTCACTCAGTGGTCAAAATAATTTATGGGAACTGGAAGGGAACTGACATGAAGTGTCTAGGATGTGTCAGATACTTTACGCATGTTGTACATTACCTCATGTAGTCTTAGCAATTTGATTTAGATACTAATAGTCCACTTTATATGTGAGTAAACTGAGGCTCAGAGATGAAGGACTTGCCCCAAAACACATAGCTGGTCAGTGCTAGAGCTGAGTTTGCAGGCTTCAAAGCCATGACATTGAAGTGCCTCTGAGCACTTTTGCTTAAAGCAAGGGTTCGTAAACTTTTTCTGTAATGAGCCAAATAGTAAATATTTTAGGTTTTGTGGACTAAGAGACAAGATAAAGGATATTATGTAAGCACTTATATAACCATTTAAAATGTAACTTTTAAAAAATGTAGAAACCATTCTTAAGAGACAGGCTGTGCAATAGGCCAGATTTGGCCTGCAGGCCATAGTAGTAAGCAAAATCAATTTGGGGGGAGGTGAGGTGATTGTTTGAATGAATAATTGTCATTAATGTTATATGAAATTTGCATAGTCTTTTAGTAACTGAGAGTTCAGATTTCCTTATTAATGAATTCCAATGTTAAATTCTCCTTTCAATTCACAACAATCCATGTTTGTTATATTTTGTCTGCTACTGTGGATGGTGGTTGGGAAAATTTAATAACTGCGTATTTTACCTTAATCTTTGGCCATTCTCCCAGGCATTAACTACATAAGAGATAAAGTATATATAAATACCTAACATAGTATTCAGTACATGGTGTAATTACTATTAACCTTATCAGTAAATGAAAGTATTATTATGTTGTGGGTCTATAATTATTTTTTATTTTGGGGGGTAATGATGTCTCTCCCATACATGGTCTAGGTTAATGTCTCCTTCTCAGCTCTTAAACATTTTTATAATTAGTCTTTCTATTTGGTACATGCTATTGTCTTTGTTTATAGAAATTCAAAATAAATCCCTGTAGACTTATGTGAAAAAGCCAAGCCCCCCCCAACTCCTCCCCCCACAAAAGCCCCCAAACTTCAAGTTTTAAATTCTGAATTAAAAGTTCTAGAAGAAAAATTCTTCTTGATAAAATTTTTCTTCATATAAGGCCCTAATCTAATTTGACAAATATGTGTCACCTGTGTTTAAAAGGAAGAGAAAAGATTATGACTGAAAATTTTGAAAAAGATAAGTCAACATATAAATCTGTGCAATCAACATGTTTATTAAACAACTGTGTACTGAGCATTTAGAAGTATGGTATCCTATTTCTAGATTAACAAGGCATTAAGCTCAAATTAACCCACCTTTCAAATTTAACCCTTTCTTCTGGGAAAAGAGAAGGTTTAAGTCATTACCTAAAGGAAAGTAGAATAATGCTGCGAAGATTCGTAGCTTCACGCCTTTGCAGATGCACATGGGCCAATATCTTACACAAAGGAAGGGTGAAGGGTTTTTCTCTCCAAAATCTTCTTGGCATAATTACTTCAGATCCCATATTCAACAATGAAACGTTCAGTCCTTTGGGCTTAATTAATTGTCTTCAGATTTTTTTCTCTTTAAAAAGTAATTATTCCTATGAAAGGTAACAAAGTTGTTTATTTATATTACAATGTGAACCAGTTGATCAGCATGTTATTTTTTTAAAAAAAATTTTATTTTATATTGGAGTATTGTTGATTAACAATGTTGTGTTAGTTTCAGGTGCAGAGCAAAGTGATTTGGTTATCAGCATTTTCTTCCTGAAAGCTGAGCTGACTTCCCAGAGGATGGAAGTTTTTTATAGTAGAAGGAAGTATAGGGAAGGATAATTCTGGACTATGTGTTACCATCTGGAGTCTATAGATTTGTGTGGGAAAAGAGTGGCAGAAAGGAAAATGGAGAGGAAAAAGGGGAGTTGTGTGAAGATACTCTTCTTTCTTCACCATTCTGTTTCAGGCAGCTCAGATTTTAGTAACCTTTAAGGCAGGCAAGAATTGACAATATTCCCACATCCAGTATATATGACGGTGGTTTCTTTTGTATGTGTGGAAATGAAATATCTGAATTGTCAACAAGGCAGAGAAAGCAGAAGCAACCACAGAACTTGTAATTCTCTGCCCTTTTAGACAAAGCTCACCTATATTTCTGTGTGTGTCTATTATGGATAAAGTTCATTATTATAAATAGAAACCAGGAAACATCCTCATGAACTAAGAACAATTTACTCTAAGGGTGAATTTTAAGAGAGTGCACTTGTTTCATGTGGGTGTTTTATGTGAGTTTGGATCATTACTTATTAGAGACTGTAGTATACCAGCTATACCAGCTAGTGTTGGTTCAGACCAACACTGAACGTTACTCCATCATATATAGCATATGATTTTGCACAACTCATACACACAGTTATAGTATGTGAATATTTCCTCAAATCCAATGGACAAAATTTTCATTTCTTTGGAAATGAAGTGTTAAAAAAAGGGGGGTAGACAAATTTGTCTTCTAATTTACATACTGGGATTTCAATCTGTTGCTAGACTGGAAGGTATTTCAGGGTATTGTAGCACTGCTGTGATTCAACCTCTGTTTACAGGGCATCTAATCGATTGAGATGTTCAGCTGTGTGACCTGGCTTTGTACAAGCAGCCTCTTCTGCCCATCCATTAGAGGACAGGCCTTGGGTACCTACTGGAAAGCAGTGGAGTTACTTTACATCATGGACATCATAGCTACTCAGAAAATATTTGTGGGACAAAGTGGTACATGGCACATTTCATAGGTACTTTAGGCAAGAAAAAGCTCCAGAGAGATGTCTCCAGGGACACTCTAGCATTAATTTTGCCTTGACACAATTGGTGCATAATATGCAAAGTTGTGCATACTGTACCTACAGTATTTAGAGGTGTTACAAGTTCATTCTGTCAGCACTGAGGAGTGTTCCAAGATGTGCATATCTTTTGCTAATTCATCCTCATAATGATTAGGTTACTAGACAGGTATATTTAACTGCTTTGAGAAATTTCCTCAACAGAAATATAAGGGTATACTGTGCTTTGATATCAGATGTTAATAATTTGCTGCAAACAGGACCTAGGAAACTATTTCCAGAGATAATTTTTTCATCTTCCCAGGCAAAAACACACAAAATAATGTGTTACATCATTTGTAAGGAAGCAGTTTATGGCTCTTACTAACTACAGCTGTCTGCGCCATAGCTCGGTAGGCCAGATGTTGTAGGTTTTCTAGGAAGTATGTGAGTCTCAGTAGAACTGAGTATATGTATCTCAGTAATAGCATCTGAGTGTATGACCAGAATGTTTATACCTCTGGATATAAGCTCCACAAAGACAGGACTTTTTGTCCGAGGTACTACTGTGCCCCAGTGCCTAGAAAAGTACCTGCCATTTAGAGGGCACTATCATATTGAAGAATAAATGAAATTTAAAAATATGTGGTCTAATTTGTTCCTCTGCATTAAAAAACTATTGAATCCCCAGAAGTTGAAATGTTTCCTGAGATGTTAAAAAGTGTTTTACATTACTATGGAGATAACATATTATTATTTTTCAGAGAAAGCATCAAAAAAATCAATATATTACATAATATATCTGTTTTGAAAGCTCCTGAAAGCATTTTACATTCTTTACAAAGTTGATATGAACCAAAGAATCCTGGACAAAGACAGCTGAGCTTTTTATATTTGTGAGATATAGGAAATAGTTTTATAGCATCCAGGTGCTGAGAATGAAGGGATTCTAATTCAGGGGCCAAAGTGTCTATTTTGATGTCTGGTGTTGCGCATAAGTAATTTTGGAAGCATTTACATTTGTTTCTACCAGTCAGTTAAATGTGTACTACATAAAGGTTGTTGGCTACTTACAAGGGATACACGTCCTGGGAATTTATAGTGGAACAGAAGAGACAGACTCACCCAAATGGATAATTTCAGCACAACTTAAGAGCTATGATGGAAGTCTGTGTGGGGATGCAGAATAGGGGCCCTTATGCCAGTCTAGGGGTGAGAGTGAGGGTGGGGAAGAGGGAGGATCAGGGAAGGCTCCAGGGGTGTTGGATATTAATCTGAGTCTTGGGAAAGATGAGTGTGAATTGGCCAGGTGAGGAAGGGTAGAGCATTTTGTGCAGAAGGAACAGCAGAAGCGAAGTCCCAGATATGTGAGCAACTATGTTCAGTTTGGAAATACTGCAAGTAATGAGGAAGATGAGGCTTGTGAGGAAGGCAGGGCTTGGACACCTGCCATCCTACGAAGGTTGAACTCAATGCTAAAGATGATTGGAACCATTTGAAGGATCTTTAAGTAGAGTTGAGGAATTCTTAGATTTGGGTGTATATATGGCATACTGATGGCAGTCTGGAGGTGGACGAGGCTAGATGGGCAATCATTTGGCTCATGTGAGAGATGAAGTCCTGTCTTGGACAGTTTAAATAGAAATGGAGAAGAGAGGAAGGTTCTGGAGTCAAGTGTTCAACAATTGTTGGTCCAATATGGAACTATTAGTTTGAATGATATATTGTCTACATCCTACCAATAAGATAAAAAATCTTTACTTACTAATTTATTTAAAAAACTGTAATTTCTAAACTAGAATAAACAGTGAGAAGAGCAGTATTGTTTAACATTTTCGCAAATCTCTTAAGGTCTGGCTTTATAGAAGACAGAGTGTATCTTTTTCTGCATTTAATTTGTTGCAATATGTTGTTTCGGTTGAAGTATATAAAGAAAATCTGTCCTCATACAGCTATGTAGTTGGAAAAAGAAGAACTGTTTTAATAGTCATTTCAGATAATTGTGGATATTCTTTTTAAATATTATACCAAAATAAGTGGTAATGCCTTAAGGGACAAATGCACTGTGGAATCTGAAACCATATCAGTGAACCTTTTGTACTCTGATACATTAATATCCATTGGTCTCTCTTGCACCTCGAATGGATCTTTTACCCACGTGTGATTTTTTAAGGTCTTGCATTGTTCATTTAGAGAATATTACTCTATTGAGTTACGCAAATTTTGTAATGTTGCCGCCTTTCATTATATAATATAGAAAAAATCATATTTGTTGATAACATATCACAATTGACCGCCTCAAAAATGTCTTCCAATATTGGGAAGCTCTCAAGCTTAGGGTGTCAGAAGTTTCCCAAATTCTAATTTCATTTGAAGGCCTGAATTTTATCATTGGGAATAAATACTGTCAGTTGTTTCTTGACAGGCTTGCTTTGTTCATAAAAAAAAAAAAAACCCAAAACTGACAAATACCCAAATCTGAATAACCAGTTTGTCAGTCAAGTAAAATTGGTGTTCCATAAAAAATAGAGACTAGTTCAGCTCACAACTCAAACAGTATTTGATTAGAACAAATGGCAATGTCGTGTCATATCATTCAACCTAGTAGACCAAATGCCTTTCCAGACAATTGTCATAAAATATTAAAGACATATATATTTCAAGGGTCAAGTCTTAATAAACTTAGTAATTATTACTGTTTCATCTATGACTTTCTTAAGTGAAACTGGCTTCTCTCTCTCTTTTTTTTCCTTTTTTCTGCAAATGGGTAGTGGTAAAGAATACAATGATGACTAGTTCATTTTGTTGCCATTGCCTTCACTTGTTGTAAGGCACCAGCAATTTTACCCACCATTGTTTTAGTACCATCAGTGCAAACGTCAACATAACTGTTCCAGGATAAATGATGAGATTCAAAAAAATTATTGTATACTTCAAATGATTCAGCACCTCTTTTTTTAAAATTTTATTTTATTTTATTTATTTTTTGGCTGTGTTGGGTCTTTGTTGCTGCAAGTGGGCTTTCTCTAGTTGCAGAGACCGGGGGCTACTCTTTGTTGTGGTGCGCGGGCTTCTCATTGCTGTGGCTTCTCGTTGCAGAGCACGGGCTCTAGGTGCACAGGCTTCAGTAGTTGTGGCACACGGGCTTAGATGCTCCGTGGCATGTGGGATCTTCCCGGACCAGGGCTCGAACCCGTGTCCCCTGCATCGGCAGGTGGATCCCTAACCACTGCGCCACCAGGGAAGCCCCGATTCAGCACCTCTATGTTTGTTGTCAAACATTCACATGAAAGATCTTTGATAATTAGTTGGTGCTGATACCTGATGAATACAACCAAGATAGCAAGTCCAGACAGTCAGCAGATCTATCCATTTCTAAGGCAAAAGTGCAGTTCTGCAGAAAAGATCAGTTTTAAAGTTTGCAGTCAAATCTTTAATTTGATGAGTTACTATAACATTGAAAAGTGGCAGTGCCATGGTTTCTTTTGCTGACTTTTCCTCTAGAAGGCATTCAGCAAGATAAACTCTGCCAGGCTTTACTGCTCTCTCACCTATGATGTTCACTTCTTCAGCCAGTTATGCTGTAAGATATTTCACTGGATCTTTCTCCTCAGGTTTGAAAAGCTGCACCAAATAATTTTTGGCTTCTCAAAAGTTCATTACATCTTCATTTAAAACGTCAGTTCCTTTTTAAAAACTCTGAATGACTGGTCTCAAAATGGTGTTACTACTTAACTGGTGTCATATTACTATGCAGAAATGTTCTATTGCATAAGACACAATAAGGCAAATTATTAACATCTATAAAGCCAAGGAAAAGAGCATCATCATATTTTTATTTTATACTTACAGTTCCTTGCAATTGCTTTGGAATAGTTTTCTTCCTTTCATGAGTCAGGGAACTCTCTGATCTGTCATTTTCATCTTTTTCTATATCTTTAGATGTAGACCGAGCATCTGAGCCTTGAGGAAATGAGTCTTCTGATCTCCCTTTCTAAAGTAAAAGATTGGGCTCCAGACTCAGACAGATAAGGATTTTAATCTCTTCTCCACCCATGATGAGCAGTGTAAACTGTGTAAATTCTCAAAGGCTCATTTTTCAAATACTGTTTCTGTGGTCAGGAATCTGGGAGTGGCTTTGAAAGAGGGATTTCTAACTCAAGGTTACTCATACGACTACCTTCAAGATGCTGGTCAGTGCTGCAGCCATCTGAAGGCCAGATGTGGAGCTGGAGGATCTGCTTCTGGAATGGCTCACTCACATGGCTAGCAAGTTAGTACTAGCTGTTGGCCTCAGTGGACTTTTCCAGAGAGTCCTCATAACATGGTTAGCTATCTCCACAGAGTGAATGCTACACAGTGTTTGATTAGAACAGTGGCAGTGTCATATCACTCAACCTAATAGACCACATTGAGTTTATATTTCAACATTTAAATGAGCATTTAAAGTTAATTTTTGTAGTGATATTAACAAATAACATTCTTGACTGTGTGTTGGGGGTTGTGGTCTTTTTTTTTTTTTTTTTTTTTGCGATACGCGGGCCTCTCTCACTGCTGTGGCCTCTCCCGTTGCGGAGCACAGAGTATGGACGCGCAGGCTCAGCGGCCATGGCTCACGGGCCCAGCTGCTCCGCAGCATGTGGAATCCTCCTGGACCAGGGCATGAACCCGTGTACCCAGCATCGGCAGGCGGACTCCCAACCACTGAGCCACCAGGGAAGCCCAAGGCGGGTGGAGGTTGTGATCTTTTAAAACAGTATGATTGCTTTGACATTTCGTAGAAAACTTTATTTTGAAACAGTCTACTGACCGTATTTATCTATATTAAGTTCTCCAGAAGCCGTGATTTTGAAGTTTGAATTTTTATATACCAAGTGAAACAGGAAATAATTTTAGGGGGAGAATTAATTTTTTTTTTTTTTTTTTTTTTTCGCGCAGGCTCAGCGGCCATGGCTCACGGGCCCAGCTGCTCCGCGGCATGTGGGATCTTCCCGGACCGGGGCACGAACCCGCGTCGCCTGCATCGGCAGGAGGACTCTCAACCACTGCACCACGAGGGAAGCCCAAGAATTAATTTTGTAAAAAAAAATATTGGCCGTGAATTTATTTGGATGGCCATTTAAGGCCTTTATTATACATAAAATGTTAGTGGGAAGGAAAAAAAATCCAAATAGATTTTATTGAGAAAGCCTAGTATCTCATTTGGAGCATCTTTTAAGTGATTTTGGTTTCTGAGGAACTGCAATTACTGGAGCCTTGTTTTCTGCAGATACATCAAGGGAGCTGTTTTCTTTTTCTTTTTTAAAAAATTTACCAAAACTCAAAAACTGGCAGGAGGGAAAGGCAGCAAGAAGTTCCTGGGGCAATACAACATTTGTGAGAAACAAGGAAATATTTACTTTAACACCTGCACCAGGGTCTTGTACCACCTATCAATACTGAATAACAATTCAAGCTCTTTGTCTCCCTCCTCCCCTGCCTCCCTCATTTCTTCCTCTTGGGACCCTAACAGTCTACTTTCCCTGATTTCCCTGTGATCTGAAGTTGGCATCCCTATTCACATGGTCGTCCAGCCCCAAACCATAGCCTGGTTGGGGACTCCTTCATTGCTGCCCACCTCCAACCCGGTGCGACCAGCGCATTCTGCCTTAGCAATGCTGCCCAGGTCTGTTTTCTTTTTGTTTACTTTCTTCTTTCCCACTGCCTCTGCCCCAGGGTCACGTCAGTTCTCTCTTGGGCCATTACGGTGGTTTCTCTCCTCCTTTGAGCTGCTTCCGGATTAATTTTGCCCGCCCTAAATTCTTTCATGTTCACTCAATGTTTATTAAAGACCAGTGTGTCAGCCTGTTACTGGAGGTGCTCCACCCAAAAACACCAAGTTACCTTTCACATTTAACGTTATGGTCTTCCCTTGACTATCCTAGAAGGGACTGTAAGCTTTTATCTGACGCCTTTTCTTTAATTCTTTGCTCATGTCGTTCCCTCTTCCTATAAATGCTGTGGATTGAAACCTCACCCATTCTTTGGGGCCAACCTCAGATGTCACCTTCTTTGCAAAGATTTTCCTCACGACCTCATCTTGCCTTCGCTAGACGTTCTTTTTAGGACACTCACTGAACTTTGTATCCCTCATGATATTTAATCATAATTGGTTTCTTTTAATATAGCATGTGTGTACTTACCTTATTAAAAGATTATAATGTACTTGAAAGGACAGACATAATCATTCATCTTTAGTTCCTGCTAACTCCTAGCCACGGTTTTAGCAAGTAATTGGACTTCACTACAAAAGTTGTGTAACTCCATTAAAGTATTTAAGATAGGAAAGAGCAAAATTCCTGTGCTTATCCGACACAATGGACAGTTATGCAGCATAAATAAATTACATATATGTAAATAGACACATACATGTATGTATACTTGTCATTTTGCTAAGACGTATTTGTTTCAGTATGGAAGTTTACAGGACACCGCTTTTTATTCCTGGCCTGCATCCAAAAAAAAAAAAATTGTTGCCCGGATTATAATTTGAGGACAGAAAAAAATGGCTTCAACATCTCTCAGTTTGGGATTTGGCCAAAAGGTACGTTGGCAAACGCTTACTAAACTGAGAGGAGACGGCCCTTTAAGAACCTCCTGGGGACTCCTTGTCTGGGAGACGCCTCGACTGGGGCTGGCGAGAAGCTCGGTGCAGGGCGGCGGGAGGGCTGCGCGGCCCGCACCTTCCAGCACTTTCCTCCGCCACGGAACCAGGCCAACCTGTTCCCACCGCCGCCTCCCGCCTCCTCGCCACCCAATACGGGCGAGGCCCACGCCACGCGCCCTCTTCCCGGGCGCCTAGGCCAGGCTCGGAGCGCGCCGAGGCAGCGCCGGCCCCGACATCCGTCGGTTGGCGGCCGGGGCGGGGGTCCGAGGGCCAGGAGTCCACGTTCCATCGAGGTTTCTAGGCGAAGGGCAGGAAAACAACTGGTCGGCCTGGGCGGGGCCTGGAGGGCGGAGCGAGGGCGGAGGGCACGTTGCCTCATCCTGTACATTTTACTGGAAACGGGGCGCATCCGGAGGAGGGGCCAGGAGGCTGCCCAGACGCCGCCAATGGCCCGGCCGGGCGCGGGGGAGGCCAGCAAGGCGGTGGCCTCTTCTCTCCGCCCCTGGCCTCGAAGGCCGGTTAAATAGTCGGGCAGCCCCGGGCCACGCCCGTGCTCGCGCCGTCCTCCAGCCGATAGGTCCCCGAACCTATCACAGCCACAGCCACAGCCGCAGTCGGGAGGCAGCCGCGCGCAGCGAACCGGTGGCGCAGGTGTCTGGGGTCTCCGAGCACCGAGCCCGAGAGTATGATCGTGGACAAGCTGCTGGACGACAGCCGCGGCGGAGAGGGGCTGCTGGACGCGGCTGGCGACTGCGGCCTCATGACCAGCCCGCTCAACCTGGCCTACTTCTACGGCGCATCGCCACCCGCCGCCGCCCCCGGCGCCTGCGACGCCGGCTGCTCGTCGTCTGGGCCCTCGGCGCCCGGCTCGCCCGGCTCCGACTCCTCCGACTTCTCTTCTGCCTCGTCCGTGTCCTCCTGCGGGGCGGTAGAGTCCCGGCCGAGAGGCGGCGCCCGTGCCGAGCGGCTGCAAGGTACCCACCGGCCCCGGCGGGGCGGCCCCAAGACTCCCATTTGCGGGCGGCCCACCCGCGGGGAGGGGTGGTCTGGGCCGCCCAGAAGCGAAGTACCTCGGCTAGGTGTTAGGTGGCCTCGGCGCCTGCTTTAGCGGAGGTACATAATCACACTGGCCATCATTATTAGGCCACTACTGGATGCCTTGTCCCGTGCTGGGCGTAGAATATCACTCGACGCCCTTTGACCGTCTGTGAAATCTGGGCGCCGTCTAGCTGGCCTGGTAGCTTGAAACACACAGCTCTGACTTCGGGTGGGGGGAATGCACCACGTTGGGTTTTCTCTTTTTTTAAAAAAACACTTTTATTAAGGTATAATTCACATACTATGGCGAGGTTTTGGATCTGATGTAGGTGTACCTTTTTCTTGTGGATGTTTTAATGAAAGGCTGTAGCCGGCGATAAGGGTTTGGGTACTGTGTTGAAGGTCGTGATTTATTTCTTTCTAAGTACGTATTTGTGGAAATTTTAAGTAAAAGGACTTTATAAAGAAAAGAAACCGATATTATTAAGATGTAAGGTGAAGCTGGACTGAAAACCAGTTTATACCTTGAGTCTGATTTTCCGAAGTCTGCCCAGAATTTTTCTGTTTTTGTTTTGTGTGCTTTAGAATGGTTGAACCGTCTGTAGCAGAGAAAGGCGTAACGTTTCCGTTCTGCGGCTGTGAATTGTTAGTTTCTTTTCTTAATGAACGGAGTTGCATAATTTGGGGGAAAACAGGATGCCGCTGTAGGTGAACCAAAGAACGTCTAGATAATCTCAAATTTTGGAAAATCTAATCAGCATGATTTTAAAGAGCGTTCTCTTTCAGGTATTCCCCAAGGCTGGCCACTCCTGTTTTGCTTGTGTTCTAGTTTAAAATGTGATTTGTCATTTTTATTTAAAAAAGTGATTTAAACCACTCGGTTGTATAACATGCTCCCTGTATGTTAAGTGTGTAGCAAATGCCAAAATTGTGTGTGTATTTAGACCCTTTTTTTCTCCACATTTGGCCTTCATCTGGCTGAAACTATTTTGTTAGTTCTTTGGTTTACCATAGGGGATTTCTGAAACTGAATTTTTCTCCCTGTGACGTTGAGTTATTAACTACTGTCATTCCAGAGAAATACCGTGTTAGATTCTGGCAAGATATTCTTAGACTTAAACATAAAACTAACTAGTGTTTAGTTTGCTCTATCATTGAGTTGTTTCTCTCATGTATTTGATTTTATATATATATATGTGTATATATCTATATATTTAAAATTATGCCTTGTTTTTTGTCCCATCTTATTTTTTTCCATTCTCAATGGGGTTGCTGAATTATTCATTTCCTGACTCTTTGTGTGTTTACTTTGTGTTCAGCTCATCCCAAGAGGTGGTGACATAGTAGTGGTCAGAGTAGAATGCTGTACTCATGTACTGCTTTTTTTTTTTTTTTTTTTTTTTTTTTTTTTGGGTGGATCGCGGGCCTCCTCATGGCTCACGTGCCCAGCCGCTCCGTGGCATGTGGCATCCTCCCGGACCGGGGCACGAACCCGTGTCCCCTGCATCGGCAGGCAGACTCTCAACCACTGCACCACCAGGGAAGCCCTCATGTACTGCATTTTAAAGTGTATTTTAAAGCTTAAGTATGAAATGAGATTATTTCCTTTTTACTTGGAAGACCTATGTGAACAAAAACAGTCGGTGAGGGGAAATCCTGTGTGCATATGGGGAAATGCGTTTAAGCTCAGTGAATTTATGTAGCTTTCTTGGCGTAGCTGAACTGAGGGAAATAATAAACTGAGACATTGTTAAATGTTAGGCTTTGGTACATTGAGATCTTTGGAAGAAGTTTGTTTTGTACCTTCTTAGGTGAGTGGAATTGATAGACTTTAAAATTTCTATGTGGACATAAAGCCTTTGGTTTGAAAAGCTAAAAATTTATCATTTATTCCTTGCTCCCCCAAGGTTTTTCAAAAGTCTAGAATAATTACAGATTTATGAGAGTCAGGGTGGCAAAATCTGTGATCCTGTTTCATGGGTGGATAGGGCTGAGAGACAGAGAATTAATTTGGGTTTATCTCTCAGCTCTGGGGTTCCCTGAAACAATATTTTTATGAGCCTTAATTCCTTAGGCTTCCTGGTCGGGAAAGGTATGAGGCAAGCGAGTTGAAGAGGCTTTGCTGTCTGTTAGTTGGGAACTTTATAACGTTGGATAGCTATGCTTTTGAGACTATTAATATTCATGTCTGTGAAGACACTTAATTGGGACATGTTTTGTTTTGTTTTGTTTTTTGAACAGTTGAGCCCCATATGGGGGTTGGAAGGCAGCAGAGAGGACCCTTTCAAGGTGTTCGCGTGAAGAACTCGGTGAAGGAACTCCTGTTGCACATCCGAAGTCATAAACAGAAGGCTTCCGGACAAGCTGTCGATGATTTTAAGGTGGCACCTAATTTATTTGTTTTGGGTTGGGGGATAGGGAGGTTAGCCTGTCAGTGTTATTACTCTCTGCTAACCTAGGTTGGGCAAGTCTTTTGTAGACCACAAAGTCCGTAGTACAGAGAGCATATTTGTCCTGCTGTCTGCTATATTGCTGTCACTTGGCCCACTGCTAGGCACTTGGCAGGTGTGCAAGAGAAATTTAATGAATAAATAAATGAAGGCAAGTTGGGGGCAAGGAAATTAATGTGGTTCAGTTAAAATGGAACATTTTGACTAGAAAGGGAAAACTCAAGTGGCCTTATTAATTTTATCTTAACCTGAGTTGAACTAAGGTAAAAGTGCAATTGGGGGAAGTTGCAAGGTAGGATGGAAATTAACATAGAAAATAAATATTGCTAGAATACCTATGTCAAAGGTTTATGGTGAACTGTAAAGAGGGGTAGAGATAAGTCTGTTTGTTGATGTATGTTAATCAGGAAACCATTTATCACACACTAAATTGGAAACTTTTTTTCCTTATAGACACAAGGTGTGAACAGAGAGCAATTCACAGGTAAGAGTTACCTCTATTTATAATATCATGGGGGCTGTAGGGTAAAACAGTGTAGTGTGATTATGGGTAAAAATTTGTGAAATAAAATTATCACAGATTCCATATTCCTTTCTTGGGTATAGAATTGAAGAACACAGTTTCATGTAGTGGGAAAAGGAAAGGCCCTGAATTATCGTCTGATGGACCAGCTTGCAAAAGACCAGTTTTGTTACATACCCAGTTTTTGGTACGTATCTCAACTATTTTCCTCTGAATACCCATTGGAAATTATTCCTGGAATAATTTTGGAAGGGAGTGCGCAACTTATTTTTTCTCCCTTTCCAGACGCCGCCTCAAACACCCACACCCGCGGAAAGCATGGAAGATGTCCATCACAATGAATCCAAACAGGACAGCAGTGCTGATCTGCTTCAGAGCATTATCAACATTAAGAATGAATGCAGCCTGGTTTCCCTGAACACTGTCCAAGTTAGCTGGATGCGCCCTGTGGGGGTCCCTCCGAGCTCCCCCCACGAGCAGTGTCAGGACTTCCACGGAGGGCAGGTCTTCTCTCCACCTCAGAAATACCAACCCTTCCAAGTCAGCAGCTCCCCACACATGATGGATCAGGCTTCCATGTACCAGTATTCTCCACAGAACCAGAACGTGCAGCAGCTGCCGCCACAGCACTACACCCACAACCCAGCTCTGGAATACAGTCCTTATTCCAGAACTTCCCAGTCCCCCAGCTATGAACCAAACATCTTTGATGGTCAAGAACCACAGTTCTGCCCGAACCAAAGTTTTGCATCCCTTCTAAGTGATCCCAGGGAATCTGAGAATATTGCTGTTCCCCCACAGACTGCCCCCAGCGTTCAGCAGCAAAATGATGCCCACGTGCAGAACTTCAACATGATGTCACACAGTGCCTGCGAGGCCCTGGCGAGGCATGATGCAGGCTCTGCCCCTTTAAACACACCACTGCCCTTCCCGAGCATCGTCGGAAATCCAATGAACACCACACAGTTAGGGAAGTCATTTTTTCAGTGGCAAGTAGAGCAGGAAGAAAGCAAATTGGCACGTATCTCCCAAGACCAGTTTCTTTCAAAGGATGCAGATGGTGACACGTGAGTATGTCCCTTTATCTCATTGAGCTGATTTGGTAAGCCATGCTTGCTGTACATAGTGGGCACAGAATTTCTCTAGGGGATGCCAGCTTAGATCTGAGTAAGTGGTTGGCTAAACAAGATGACTAGTGGGCGTAGAATGATAGTTCATATTTCAAGCGAGAGTTTTCCTTTCTTTTTTTTTTCTGGCTGAACAAATTACCTGTTCTAAATTAATAAAAATGTACATGTCTTTGAATAATTGGTTTTGAAAGATTAGCATAGATTGTGTCTGTAGAGCAAAATCAGTTAGATCATGGTTAGTTGGTCATGATCAACTGTGAGTTGATTTGTAGATTGAATACTGATCTGTCCTGACATCTTTGTGGTGTTGGGCAAGTTGTTTTTGTTTTTGTTTTTTGTGGTATGCGGGCCTCTCACTGTTGTGGCCTCTCCCATTGCAGAGCACAGGCTCTGGACATGCAGACTCAGCGGCCATGGCTCATGGGCCCAGCCGCTCCGCGGCATGTGGGATCTTCCCGGACTGGGGCACGAACCCGTGTCCCCTGCATCGGCAGGCGGACTCTCAACCACTGCGCCACCAGGGAAGCCCTGGGCAAGTTGTTTAACCTCTCTATGCCTCAGTTTCTGGGCATGTAAAATGATAATACCTCCCTCAGTGGGTTTTTATGAACATTAAGAATAATGGATTTAAAGCAATCAGCGTGGTGCCTGGCATACTTCTTTTTTCTGGTAACCTAATTCATATTGTTGCAACTCAGATGTATTGTCAGCATAGCAGAAAAGACAAATTATGCTCTGTACTGTTTGATTTGAGTACACCAACATATCAAGAAAGGGGCTAAAGGAAGAATTTTTTTTTTTAAAAGGATGAACTTAGTGAAATAAATAATTCACTTCTTTTCTTTTCCTTTTTTTTTCCCCCTCAGGTTCCTTCATATTGCTGTTGCCCAGGGGAGAAGGGCACTTTCCTATGTCCTTGCAAGAAAGATGAATGCGCTTCACATGCTGGATATTAAAGAGCACAATGGACAGGTGAGGATCTTGACAGAGGGAAATGGCAAAGTGTGGTCATGGGGACAAGATGACGGCCGGTCTCATATTTATGTGTAGATCATTTCAGAGTTCCAGACCAAGAGAGTTTAGTTAATATTAACCTCTGGATGTTGACTCTTTGTCACTGCCAACCTTGAAGTTATTAACTTTAACTTTGTAGTTATTTGACCAAAGACTAATTGGGTATAATAAAGCTGCACCCTAAGCTTATTTTAGTTTCCTTGTGTTACAGTATCTTATTGCTTATTAACGGGATTTATTTTCTCTATGTGGAGTTTTTTCCCCTCAGTCTTAGTTTAGGTTCATATTCTTTGTTACTATAGTGTTATGGGTTTTAAAAAATATTTTTTTCCTCTGAATGTCCACAGAGTGCCTTTCAGGTGGCAGTGGCTGCCAATCAGCACCTCATTGTGCAGGATCTGGTGAACCTCGGGGCCCAGGTGAATACGACTGACTGCTGGGGAAGAACCCCCCTGCATGTTTGTGCTGAGAAGGGCCACTCCCAGGTGCTTCAGGTAAGAGGCAGCGAGCCAGGCTCCCATTACCATAGGGCCAAAGGGGTACAGCTTGGATATTAGGAGTTGGATGTAGATTGCCTGTTGCAATGCTCTCTTTTGAGTTGACTTACTCCTTTCTTGGAACACTAGTAGATAAGTATTTGTGTAGTTTGTCTTTTGCTGATAGATGTCTGTTTTTAAATTCTGCAGGCAATCCAGAAGGGAGCAGCGGGGAGCAATCAGTTTGTGGATCTGGAGTCAACTAACTATGATGGTAAGTGATTGATGCATTATTGGGTGAAGAAACATTCAGAGAGAGGGGCCCATTAATTCTAAGGGTATTCAGTTCAATACCAATAAGGAAGGGAGGTAATTAAAGCTAAAATATTCTATAGATAAAATTAGCACTAAGACCCAGTGGAGGGATTACTCAGATTACCTTACTAGTTCTTGTGAAGCCCATATGTAGGTCATGTGAGAGGCCACCCTCAAGGTTTGTAATTATAGAACAACTAAAAGAATTGATGGGATGCTTGACCACTGATTTCTTATGCTTTTTTCTAGGCCTGACCCCTCTACACTGTGCAGTTGTGGCCCACAATGCTGTGGTTCACGAACTCCAGAGAAATCAACAGCCCCATTCACCTGAAGTTCAGGAGCTTTTGCTGAAGAATAAGAGTCTAGTTGATACAATTAAGTGTCTGATTCAAATGGGAGCCGCAGTGGAAGCTAAGGTAAAATTCACAGAAGAGTTTGGAAATGGGATGTGGGAGAGACGTGGTTATAGCCAAAGACCTTCTTCCCAAGTATAGATTAAAACTTTTCCCCCTTATTTTATTTCTGCCATCTTTTTAAATTAATGGAGTAACAATGTATGGATAGTTAAGCTTAGATTTTAAAAGATCACCTCATCTGCTTTCTTGATTTGCTTTTAATCTATGGATTATTATTCAAAAGATCATTTAGCTGTGAAACGAATGTCTTTATTTGAAAGGAAAAGAAAATGCTTGAAATTGGTATTTTCATTTTGCTTCCATTGTTATACACAGATACTAAAGGTAGTGCATTTTGTAAGGGTTTCTTCATTGTTGTTGGATCTGGACTTAATCTTCTGTTTTTTAAACTGGAAAATATTTTATTATCTTTAAATTTGAGGTTTATTTGCTGAGTATTTGCTGTGTACAAGGCTGAGGTACTGAGTTAGGGGCCCTAGGGGAAAATACCTAAATCATAAGCCACTTGGGTCCTTGGGGAGCTTACTGTCTAGTAGAAATGGTGAGAGATATAGCTAATTTTAAGTCTACAGGGTGGCCACCAAGTCTGGAAACATAGGCGAATACACAGTAAGTGTTTTTTTATATTACAGCACATGATAAAACAGTACAGTCTATGTTTCTATATTTTATGGCCACCCGGTATACAAGGGTAGATGTGGTAAAAGGGAATTAGGAGGAATGAGAGATTCCATGGAGCTTGGGTTGCAGGAAGGGTTTGTGGAGAAGGGGGCACTCCGAGTGAGTCTCCAAGGGTGAACCAGACATGAGAGACTGGGTGAGAAGCATATCCAGGGCGTGGTTTCTGGATGTTCATTTTTTTCCCCCTCTTGCCTTTGACAAGGATCGTAAAAGTGGCCGCACAGCCCTGCATTTGGCAGCTGAAGAAGCAAATCTGGAACTCATTCGCCTCTTTTTGGAACTGCCCAGTTGCCTGTCTTTTGTGAATGCAAAGGTACTTTTAGAAGTGTTAAAGAACTGCACAAGATTTGGAATAACCTTCTTTATACCTTCTTCAAGCTTTTGAGCTGCTTTCATGAAAGTTCCCCTTCCTGATGGGTGTCGTTTTGTCTCTTTGTCTTTAGGCTTACAATGGAAACACCGCCCTCCATGTTGCTGCCAGCCTGCAATATCGGGTGACACAGTTGGATGCAGTCCGCCTGTTGATGAGGAAGGGAGCAGACCCAAGTACTAGGAACTTGGAGAACGAACAGCCAGTACATTTGGTTCCTGATGGCCCTGTGGGAGAACAGGTGAGGGCCACAGAAGGGAGAAGAAATACTTTTAGGCATTGTTCCGAAACATAAGGGGCAGGGGCCAGCTGGCACTCTTCAGGTGGGCTTTATCAACATCTGTGTCTCAACAGTGGTCACTGTAGCCCTTTAGAGTAAATTGCTTTGTCTCCAAAGGAAGAGTAAGAAATTTGAGGGTTTATCCATGGACCCCAAATGGTCAGAAGTCAGGTAGTCTTTCTTTTTCTTTCAAGACACAAACTTGGGTTTGGGCTAAGTCAGAATGGTTTGACATTTGGAAGTTGATGAAAGAGGAGGAACCAAGGTTCCTGCACACACTGAAGAAAGAGAATCTTAGTTTTGTGAGTAAGTGATGAGCCTTCAAATATTGTGCATATTAAATGAGTCAGTATTTGTATTCAGAATAGTCCCAGGCACATAAGTGGGTGCTGCTCAGTAAACATTAGCTGTTAACAATGATTTCTATCTACTAACTGATCCTAAATAAAAAATGGGAAGGTTATTTATGTAATTTAGAACCTAGAAATATTTTATACTATAAATAAAATTATGCTTTTCTCATCATATGGTTCTACTGGATTGGCCAGAAAGTTCGTTCGGTTTTCACTGTACGCTGTTATAAAAAAGTTGAATGAACTTTTTGGCCAACCCAATACATTATATTTGGGGATTGAACAGTTTCATATGACTAAACTTTTCTTGATAACAAGAACTGACTCTTTTTAAGAACTTAAAATATATATTTTTAATTTATTTTTGTAAGCAGCAGGTTCTTAATAGTTATCCATTTTATGCATATTAGTGTATATATGTCAATCCCAATCTCCCAATTCATCACACCACCACCAACCCCCCTAAACATTTTTCATAAAGACAGGATCTAGCCAACTCCTTTTTCTTTTTTAATCTAAGGGTGTAATTCATCTTAAAGAGGCACGCTTCTTCATTTTGTGATGCTTGCAGATCAGATTTTTTCCCTGGAGGAAACAAGAGATTGTGGCTGTGGGTCGTTACATACTTTAATAATCACAAAATAAAATCTATGGAATGCAATTTAGCCTTGCCTTTGATTTACAGCCCTCGCTATGACCATAATATTATAGTAACTCATATTTGTGGAGCTCTTTGTAGCATAAAATGAATCACTTGATGATTTGTAGAGTTTTCCTGTACATTATACCACTTAATAGTTAGGAAAACTTTGCAGGGTGAAGGTTCAGCTGGGAAGACTGAGACTCAGAGTGGGTCCAGCCATAGGGACCATCATTAAATAGTAAATGGCAGAGTCCTAAGCACACTCTTCACTTCTGGTTTGCTGTTTGTGGTGTGCAGTCATAGAGTGATGTTCTCAGGGAGTATTGAGCATGGAGAGCTGCTTGACTCTTTGCTAAATGTTCTTGGATTACTCTCCTTCCTGCTTTTGTATTTTTTGTGTCTGTGTGTGGAGGGAGGGTCTTTTCCTTTGCTTTTATTGTCAGACCATGGTCATTGTGTCTCCTTCTAGCAGCTGTCAGTTGCATCCCCTACTCCAGTCTTCTTTCTTCTAATTTGTTGCTTATCTGCTGTGGGCTGAGAGACAGATCATAAAATTTGTCAGGCTGGGGTATAAAATCAATTACTAGACTCTGAATGAGCCTGGGGGTTTCCTGTGATCCATATAGTCATGCACAGATGCTTTAATTCTTGGATGTCACAGCTATCTTGACTCGAAGGGCATTATAATTTACTTGTGTGTGTAATGTGGGCTCTCGGTTCTTGGTTGAGGCTGACATCAAGGTAGGTGAGATATTATAATAACCATGATTACTGCGTTATATTAAATGTTCTCACAAACAACAGTAAAGATTAGGAAAAGAATATAGGTCTTAGTTAAACTTTTGGAGATTTTCAACCTCAGATAATATTTTTATATTTTTATTTTTTATTTTTTTGCGGTACGCGGGCCTCTCACTGTTGTGGCCTCTCCCGTTGCGGAGCACAGGCTCCGGACGCGCAGGCTCAGCGGCCATGGCTCACGGGCCTAGCTGCTTCGCGGCATGTGGGATCTTCCCGGACCGGGGCATGATCCCGTGTCCCCTGCATCGGCAGGCGGACTCTCAACCACTGCGCCACCAGGGAAGCCCGGCCTCAGATGATTTTTAATGGAGATGCTTTACTTTCTTGTACTCAAAGATCATTATAGCAGGTCTGTAGTAAACTTTAAAAGGAGTTGTAGTACTTTTTTTGTCCCCTTAAAATCTTGACACATACTGTTGCATATTTCTTCATATACTTACTTACAAAGAAACTGAAGGAGATGTGGTACTTTGATCGTAGAAAAAAAAAAAACCCTTACAAATCCTATTGGTTTCCTTTCCAGATCCGACGTATCCTGAAGGGAAAGTCCATTCAGCAGAGAGCTCCACCGTATTAGCTCCATTGGCTGGGAGCCTGGTCAGCAATACTCACTGTCAGTTAGGCAGTCCTAATGTATCTGTACATAGACCATTTGCTCTGTATTGGCAAATGTAAGTTGTTTCTATGAAACAAACATATTTAGTTCACTATTATATAGTGGGTTATGTTAAAAGAAAAGAAGAAAAATATCTAATTCCTCTTGGCAGATTTTAATATTTCATACCCAGGTATCTGGGATCTAGACATCTGAATTTAATCTGAGTGGTAAAATTGACTTCAATTTAACAGTAGCTTTTGGGTAGGAGAAGGCTTTGATTTGTGGCATAAGGCATTGCTTATGTAGCTATTGCCAGTTTAAAAGGAGGTGAATTGTAAACTTTTTCTGTAAAGAAAAATGAAAGCATTAGGAAGTTAAAAAATAAATCTGGACATAGTGTTGAGGCTTCGTTTGGCCTGATGCAGTACCTGATAGTTATTGGTGTTTGAAAGTCTCTAGTCGTTGGACTAGATGGAGGGTACCATGGTTAAAGTTTGATCTTTGCAAACTGTATATAATTGTTATTTTTGTCTTTTAAAATATTTGTACAAATATTTGTACATTGGTCATTAACATGGCCACATTTGAAATGTGTAAATCAATAAACTAGAAAAGAACAAGTGGATTTTCACTATTTTTAAATATCATATGCATTCAGAGGAGCTGTGTAATCACCATCTCTGTAGATGAAACAGATGGAGAGTTGTTCCTTTAGTGGCTGGCAGAGCTCTGTTTGAATTGTAAATATGCTTTGAGATGCGATACATTATTTGTAGAGAATTGCATGTGTTAAAGAGAACACCTTTTTATGACTCACTTTCTAGAGTTTATGATTTACTTGCTCTGCTGGAATGTTTGTTTTACCTTTATAAGAACAACAAAAAGTCAATATTGAAACATGTTTTACTGGTTTTCTGTTGTCAAATAATGATAACGTACCATGATGTTTCATATTACCATTCAGAAAAAAAATGCCTAATTTTTTAGTAATTTTAATTCTAATAATATTATTTTGCTTATTTCTGGCATACCCTGAGGAATGTATTTGGCTTTGATTGTACATTAATTCTTTGTAATAAATTTGATTCATGAAAAACCCTTCTTTATTTCTTTTCTTTAAAAAAATTTTTTTTAACATCTTTATTGGAGTATAATTGCTTTACAATGGTGTGTTAGTTTCTGCTTTATAACAAAGTGAATCAGTTATACATATACATATGTTCCCATATCTCTTCCCTCTTGTGTCTCCCTCCCACCCTCCCTATCCCACCCCTATAGATGGTCACAAACCACTGAGCTGATCTCCCTGTGCTATGCGGCTGCTTCCCTCTAGCTACCTGTTTTACATTTGGTAGTGTATATATGTCCATGCCACTCTCTCACTTTGTCACAGCTTACCCTTCCCCCTTCCCATATCCTCAAGTCCATTCTCTAGTAGGTCTGTGTCTTTATTCCCATCTTGCTCCTAGGTTCTTCATGGCCATTTTTTTTTTTTTTTTAGATTCCATATATGTGTGTTAGCATACGTTTTTTGTTTTTCTCTTTCTGACTTACTTGACTCTGTATGACAGACTCTAGGTCCATCCACGTTACTAAAAATAACTCAATTTCGTTTCTTTTTATGGCTGAGTAATATTCCATTGTATATATATGCCACATCTTCTTTATCCATTCATCCATTGATGGACACTTAGGTTGCTTCCATGTCCTGGCTCTTGTAAATAGAGCTGCAATGAACATTTTGGTACATGACTCGTTTTGAATTACGGTTTTCTCAGGGTATATGCCCAGTAGTGGGATTGCTGGGTCATATGGTAGTTCTATTTGTAGTTTTTTAAGGAACCTCCATACTGTTCTCCATAGTGGCTGTACCAATTTACATTCCCACCAGCAGTGCAAGAGTGTTCCCTTTTCTCCACACCCTCTCCAGCATTTATTGTTTCTAGATTTTTTGATGATGGCCATTCTGACTGGTGTGAGATGATATCTCATTGTAGTTTTGATTTGCATTTCTCTAATGATTAATGATGTTGAGCATTCTTTCATGTGTTTGTTGGCAGTCTGTATATCTTCTTTGGAGAAATGTCTATTTAGGTCTTCTGCCCATTTTTGGATTGGGTTGTTTATTTTTTTGTTATTGAGCTGCATGAGCTGCCTGTAAATTTTAGAGATTAATCCTTTGTCAGTTGATTCATTTGCAAATATTTTCTCCCATTCTGAGGGCTGTCTTTTGGTCTTGTTTATGGTTTCCTTTGCTGTGCAAAAGCTTTGAAGTTTCATTAGGTCCCATTTGTTTATTTTTGTTTTTATCTCCATTACTCTAGGAGATGGGTCAAGAAGGATCTTGCTGTGATTTATGTCATAGAGTGTTCTGCCTATGTTTTCCTCTAAGAGTTTGATAGTTTCTGGCCTTACATTTAGGTCTTTAATCCATTTTGAGCTTATTTTTGTGTATGGTGTTAGGGAGTGATCTAATCTCATACTTTTACATGTACCTGTCCAATTTTCCCAGCACCACTTATTGAAGAGGCTGTCCTTTCTCCACTGTATATTCCTGCCACCTTTATCAAAGATAAGGTGACCATATGTGTGTGGGTTTATCTCTGGGCTTTCTTTCCTGTTCCATTGATCTATATTTCTGTTTTTGTGCCAGTACTATACTGTCTTGATTACTGTAGCTTTGTAGTATAGTCTGAAGACAGGGAGCCTGATTCCTTCAGCTCCATTTTTCTTTGTCAAGATTGCTTTGGCTATTCGGGGTCTTTTGTGTTTCCATACAAATTGTGAAATTTGTTGTTCTAGTTCTGTGAAAAATGCCAATGGTAGTTTGTTAGGGATTGCATTGAATCTGTAGATTGCTTTGGGTAGTAGACTCATTTTCATAATGTTGATTCTTCCAATCCAAGAACATGATATATCTTTCCCATCTATCTGTATCATCTTTAATTTCTTTCATCAGTGTCTTATAATTTTCTGCATACAGGTCTTTTGTCTCCTTAGGTAGGTTTATTCCTAGATATTTTATTCTTTTTGTTGCAAGGGTAAATGGGAGTGTTTTCTTAATTTCACTTTCAGATTTTTCATCATTAGTGTTTAGGAGTGCCAGAGATTTCTGTGCATTAATTTTGTATCCTGCTGCTTTACCAAATTCATTGATTAGCTCTAGTAGTTTTCTGGTAGCATCTTTAGGATTATCTATGTATAGTATCATGTCATCTGCAAACAGTGACAGCTTTACTTCTTTTCTGATTTGGATTCCTTTTATTTCTTTTTCTTCTCTGATTGAATTCACCTGTGAAGCCATCTGGTCCTGAGCTTTTGTTTGTTGGAAGATTTTTAACCACAGTTTCAATTTCAGTGCTTGTGATTGGTCTGTTCATATTTTCTATTTCTTCCTCGTTCAGTCTCAGCAGGTTGTGCATTTCTAAGAATTTTTCCATTTCTTCCAGGTTGTCCATTTTATTGGCATAGAGTTGCTTGTAGTAATCTCTCATGATCCTTTGTTTTTCTGCAGTGTCAGTTGTTACTTCTCCTTTTTCATTTCTAATTCTGTTGATTTGAGTCTTCTTCCTTTTTTCTTTCTTTTTTTTTTTTTTTGCGATACGTGGGCCTCTCACTGTCGTGGCCTTTCCCGTTGCCGGACGCGCAAGCTCAGCGGCCATGGCTCACGGACCCAGCCGCTCCGCGGCACGTGGGATCCTCCCAGACCGGGGCACGAACCCGTATCCCCTGCATCGGCAGGCGGACTCTCAACCACTGCGCCACCAGGGAGGCCCCTTCCTCTTTTCTTGATGAGTCTGGCTAATAGTTTATCAATTTTGTTTATCTTCTCAAAGATCCAGCTTTTAGTTTTATTGATCTTTGCTATCGTTTCCTTCATTTCTTTTTTATTTATTTCGGATCTGATCTTTATGATTTCTTTTCTTCTGCTAACTTTGGGGATTTTTTGTTCTTTCTCTAATTGCTTTAGGTGCAAGGTTAGGTTGTTTATTTGAGATGTGTCCTCTTTCTTAAGGTATGATTGTATTGCTATAAACTTCCCTCTTAGAACTGCTTTTGCTGCATCCCATAGGTTTTGGGTCGTCGTGTCACCTTTGTCATTTGTTTCTAGGCATTTTTTGATTTCCTCTTTGATTTCTTCAGTGATCATTTGGTTATTAAGTAGTGTATTGTTTAGCCTCCATGTGTTTGTAATTTTTACAGAACTTTTCCTGTAATTGATACCTAGTCTCATAGCGTTGTGGTCAGAAAAGATACTTGATACGATTTCAATTTTCTTAAATTTACTAAGGCTTGATTTGTGAGCCAAGATAGGATATGTCCTGGAGAATGTTCCATTAACACTTGAGAAGAAAGTGTATTCTGTTGTTTTTGGATGGAATGTCCTCTAAATATCAATTAAGTCCATCTTATTTAATGTATCATTTAAAGCTTGTGTTTCCTTATTTATTTTCATTTTAAATGATCTGTCCATTGGTGAAAGTGGGGTGTTAAAGTCCCCTACTATGATTGTGTTACTGTCGATTTCCCTTTTTATGACTGTTAGCATTTGCCTTATGTACTGAGGTGCTCCTATGTTGGGTGCATAAATATTTACAATTGTTATATCTTCTTCTTCGATCGATCCCTTGATCACTATGTAGTGTCCTTCTTTGTCTCTTGTAATAGTCTTTATTTTAAAGTCTATTGTGTCTGATATGAGAATTGCTACTCCAGCTTTCTTTTGATTTCCATTTGCATCGAATATCTTTTTCCATCCCTTCACTTTCAGTCTGTATTTGTCCCTAGGTCTGAAGTGGGTCTCTTGTAGACAGCATATATATGGGTCTTGTTTTTGTATCCATTCAGCCAGTCTGTGTCTTTTGGTGGGAGCATTTAATCCATTTACATTTAAGGTAGTTATCAATATGTATGTTCCTATTCCCATTTTCTTCATTGTTTTGGGTTTCTTATTGTAGGTCTTTTCCTTCTCTTGTGTTTCTTGCCTAGAGAATTTCCTTTAGCATTTGTTATAAAGCTGGTTTGGTGGTGCTGAACTCTCTCAGCTTTTGCTTGTCTGTAAAGGTTTTAATTTCTCCATCAAATCTGAATGAGATCCTATTTGTTGTTTTCTGTTGCTGCTTTTAATATGGTTTCTTTGTATTTAATTTCTGACAGTTTGATTAATATGTATCTTGGTGTGTTTCTCATTGGATTTATCCTGTATGGGACTCTCTGTGCTTCCTGGACTTCATTAACTATTTCCTTTCCCATATTAGGGAAGTTTTCAACTTTAATCTCTTCAAATATTTTCTGTCCCTTTCTTTTTCTCTTCTTCTTCTGGGACCCCTATATTTCGAATGTTGGTGTGTTTTATGTTTTCCCAGAGGTCTCTGAGACTGTCCTCAGTTCTTTTTATTCTTTTTTCTTTAGTCTGCTCTGCGGTAGTTATTTCCACTATTTTATCTTCCAGGTCACTTATCCATTCTTCTGCCTCAGTTATTCTGCTATTGATCCCTTCTAGAGTATATTTAATTTCATTTATTGTGTTCATCGTTGCTTGTTTCCTCTTTAGTTCTTCTAGTCCTTGTTAAATGTTTCTTGCATTTTATGTATTCTATTTCCAAGATTTTGGATCATCTTTACTATCATTATTCTGAATTCTTTTTCAGGTAGACTGCTTATTTCCTCTTCATTTGTTAGGTAGGTCTGGTGGGTTGTTACCTTGCTCCTTCATCTGCTGTGCATTTTTCTGTCTTCTCATTTTGCTTATCTTACTGTGTTTGGGGTCTCCTTTTTGCAGGCTGCAGGTTCATAGTTCCTGTTGTTTTTGGTGTCTGTCCCCGGTGGCTAAGGTTGGTTCAGTGGGTTGTATAGGCTTTCTGGTGGAGGGGACTAATTCCTGTGTTCTGGTGGATGAGGCTGGATCTTGTCTTTCTGTTGGGCAGGTCCATGTCTGGTGGTGTGTTTTGGGGTGTCTGTGGCCTTATTATGATTTTAGGCAGCCTCTCTGCTAATGGGTGGGGTTGTGTTCCTGTCTTGCTAGTTGTTTGGCATAGGGTGTCTAGCACTGTAGCTTGCTGGTCGTTGATTGAAGCTGGGTGCTGGTGTTAGGATGGAGATTTCTGGGAGATTTTCGCTGTTTGATATTATGGGGAGCTGGGAGGTCTCTTGTGTACCAGTGTCCTGAAGTTGGCTCTCCCACCTCAGAGCCACAGCACTGACTCCTGGCTGGAGCACCAAGAACCTTTCATCCACACGGCTCAGAATAAAAGGGAAAAAAAATAGAAAGAAAGAAATAAAGAGGATGATATAAAATAAAGATAAAATAAAATAGTTATTTAAATAAAAAATAATTAAGAAAACAATTCTTTTAAAAAGTAAAAAAAAGAACAAAAACAAAACGGACAGACAGGACCATAGGACAAATGGTGAAAGCAAAGGTATACAGACAAAATCTTACACAGAAGCATACACATACACACTCACGAAAAGAGGAAAAGGGGAAAAAATATTGTCTTGCTCCCAAAGTCCATCTCCTCAGTTTGGGATGATTCGTTGTCTATTCAGGTATTCCACCGATGCAGGGTACATCAAGTTGATTGTGGAGATTTAATCTGCTGCTCCTGAGGCTGCTGGGAGAGATTTTCCTTTCTCTTCTTTGTTTGCACACCTCCCGGGGTTCAGCTTTGGATCTGGCCCCGCCTCTGCGTGTAAGTTGCCTGAGGGCGTCTGTTCTTCGCTCAGACAGGACAGGGTTAAAGGAGCAGCTGATTCGGGGGCTCTGGCTCACTCAGGCCGGGGGGAGGGTGTGGCACGGATGCGGGGCGAACCTGCTGCGGCAGAGGCCGGCGTGACATTGCACCAGCCTGAGGCGCACCGTGTGTTCTCTGGGGGAAGTTGTCCCTGGATCACGGGACCCTGGCAGTGGCGGGCTGCACAGGCTCCCCGGAAGGGGGGTGTGGATAGTGACCTGTGCTCGCATACAGGCTTCTTGGTGGCGGCAGCCGCAGCCTTAGCGTCTCATGCAGGTCTCTGGGGTCCACGCTGTTAGCTGCTGCTCGCGCTCGTCTCTGGAGCTCCTTTAAGCAGCGCTCTTAATCCCGTCTCCTCGCGCACCAGGAAACCGAGGCAAGAAAAATTCTCTTGCCTTTTCGGCAGCTCCAGACCTTTTCCCTGGACTCCCTCCCTCCTAGCTGTAGTGCACTAACCCCTTCAGGCTGTGTTCACGCCGCCAACCACAGTCCTTTCCCTGCGCTCCGACCAAAGCCCGAGCCTCAGCTTCCAGCCCCGCCCGCCCCGGCAGGTGAGCAGACAAACCTCTCGGGCTGGTGAGTGCCGGTCGGCACCGATCCTCTGTGCGGAAATCTCTCCGCTTTGCCCTCCGCACCCCTGTTGCTGCGCTCTCCTCCGTGGCTCTGAAGCTTCCCCCTTCAGCCACCCGCAGTCTCCGCCTGCGAAGGGGCTTCTAGTGTGTGGAAACCTTTCCTCCTTCACAGCTCCCTCCCTCTGGTGCAGGTCCCGTCGCTATTATTTTGTCTCTGCTTTTTCTTTTTTCTTTTGCCCTACCCAGGTACATGGGGAGTTTCTTGCCTTTTGGGAGGTCTGAAGTCTTTTACCAGCGTTCAGTGGGTGGTCTATAGGAGCAGTTCCACATGTAGACGTATTTCTGATGTATCTGTGGGGAGGAAGGTGATCTCCGCGTCTTACTCTTCTACCATCTTCCTCAACCTACCTTTTTTTCTTTTAAATGAGAAGTCTCATAAGCGATTTACTGACTAATCATCTTTGTAGCTAAGTGCTTAAATCCTTTGAAAAAAAGATAACATTTGGACTGATCACATTGTTTGACCCAGTATGTCTTGTGGACAAAAGTTAGTTATAGTTATTTGGTATCTGAAAGTATGGCTGTGATGTGAATCTGTCCATTCACACTCATGGAAAAACTCAGGCATGGCTTTAAATAAACATGAATTCAGTAATACTATTCTTAAGGATATGCATTTTCTTTTCCTATTCCCTTATTTATGTTTCCCAAGGTTGAAAAGTGCTGTTAATTACTAATCTAAATCCTTTAAATTAGCCAATATATATTAATTTGGGTTTTTTTGAGAATGAGTTTCCTGAAGTTATATAAGATTTAACATGAAAAAACTCTTTGCCAAGTTCATTAGTAGAGATTTACTAGGTTCTGAAAATACCATGGAAGTTTAAAAGCTATTGTTGATCTATAGAAGTTTATGTGCTAAAAAAGATGTCTTTATGTTTATGACTGTATTTTTCATACTTTATTTTGTGGGAGCAGTGAACTTAGAAAAAACGATTTAGAGATTACCAGGATCATTCTGAGAGATGTAAACCTGGGAAGAGCAGTAAATGGGGTCCCTCCATTTCCCAACATGCCATTTTGACAAGTGAGAATAAACACATCAACATCTGTCAACATCAGTCAGTCACTGTACATGTATTCTAGTTCCTGTAATCTCTTTTGAGAATCTGGTGTGCATGTATGCACAAATGCTGTTTACGATATCAGGGGTTTCACAACCACCAGGGGCCCATGACTCACAGGTTGAGAATGTACTGTAGGGCTTCCCTGGTGGCACAGTGGTTAAGAATCAGCCTGCCAGTTCAGGGGACACGGGTTTGAGCCCTGGTCTGGGAAGATCCCAGATGCCGCGGAGCAACTAAGCCTGTGTGCCACAACTACCGAAGCCTGCATGCCTAGAGCCCGTGCTCTGCAACAAGAGAAGCCACCACAGTGAGAAGCCCGTGCACCACAACAAAGAATAGCCCCCGCTTGCCGCAACTAGAGAAAGCCCGTATGCCGCAACGGAGACCCAGTGCAGCCAAAAATAAATAAATAAAATAAATAGATTTATTTTTTTAAAAAAGAATGTACTGTAGTTCTATTTCTGTACATCAAGTATAATTTTTCTTCTCTCATATAAATGAAATCTCAAGAGCAGTTTGTATTGCAGATGCAACTTGATTACCAGAACAGTGGAAATGATTTACCTCCATTGAACATAGATATACTGTGAGCTTTTTCCCAAGTGAGCTTATATATTCTCTCTTAATCTCAAATTCTCTCATAATTAATTAACTAAACCAGTGCTTAGCAAGTATGTGATTGTGTGTGTGTGTGTGTGTGTGTGTGTGCGTGCAAAGCTGTCTGATAGTATGAGGTATTCGAAGACATAAAAGGCATATTTCTCATCCTTAAGATACATATGTGGGAGACATGGCATGTACTGTATTAGAAAAAAAGAGGAAGAAATATAAAGATTCTAAAGAGGAAGGCTTTATATCTGAAAGGGGAGCACTAGGGAGACTTCAAGGTAGAGCATTTGAACTGTATCTTCAGAAGAGTCAATTTGAATGTTCATACAAGTGGAGAGGGAGGTGAATGAAACAGAAAACAACATGAACCAAGGCAATAGTATTCTGGGAGAAACCACAAGTGATTCATTGTAGCTTGGTTAGCATTTGGATGGCCAGTAAGTTTCATCTTGTGTTCTACCTCTAACTGGTAATATTCTCATGAGTAGCACGTTGAGAAAGATCTTCAGGCAGTCTAGGGGTTTGGCAGGAGAGGGTACTGTAATTGATTAGTGAATATCTGCTGTGTGGGTATAGAGGGTGTTTCTTGATGGAATGTTCCTAAAAGAATGACCCCCGTAGGGCTTCCCTGGTGGTGCAGTGGTTGAGAACCCTCCTGCCAATGCAGGGGACACAGGTTCGAGCCCTGGTCCGGGAAGATCCCACATGCCGCGGAGCAACTAAGCCCATGCGCCACAACTACTGAGCCTGCGCTCTAGAGTCCACGAGCCACAACTACTGAGCCCATGTGCCACAACTACTGAAGCTGCGCGCCTAGAGACTGTGCTCCGCAACAAGAGAAGCCGCCACAATGAGAAGCCTGTGCACTGCATCTAAGAGTAGCCCCTGTTCACCACAACTAGAGAAAGCTGTGCACAGCAACAAAGAACAAAAGCAGCCAAAAGTAAATAAATAAAATGCATACATTTATAAAAAAAAAGAAAAGAAAAAAAGAATGACCCCCATAGAAGCCAAGACTACAAGCTCATTGCTGCAACATCAGTGCCTAGCAGAGTGCCTAGCATAGAGTAGGAACTTATAAAATACTTGTTAAATGAGTGAATGAATGTATGCCAATCCTGGTTGGGATCATTGGTTCTGGGGGAAGTGGTGTTTCAAGCCAGAGATATACTATAAAGTACTAATGAGTTAATGACTATCATGGTTCTAACTTAACTCAGCCATATAACAATGATATCAATGATATGTTAATGAAAAGTGGCATAGCTGGCACTCTTTTTTAAAAAAAATCAGGTAGTCCTTCCGTGCAAAGGATTAGTTCTAATAATGTAGTTTGGTGTTTCACTAAGGAATTCCCTCAAGTGTCAGAGACCAAATCTTCAGCTCTATTTGTTAATCAAATCAGTCGCATTTAATATCCTTTCTGTATTCTTACTTAATCAGGAGTGGAGAATTTCCTCAAATTCCTCTGACCTTTAGTAAATGTCAACTTCTTAAACTCAGTACCACTGACTTTCATTTTCTGATAACATCAGTTTTGTATTGAACACTACTCCAGGAAGAAATCAACTTCAATGACTAAGTTCTTGTTTGTCTCTCTGAGATCAGGCCTGGGTACAAGGCTTTACATTAGTTAGAACCAGACTACTGGGTTTTTGGTTTTCCTGCTAGTGCCCTGGACTTGTCCTTGAGAGGAGGCGAATGGCCATCTTATTCATCAGAGGTTCCGCACCTAGCACAGTATCTGAAACATAGGAGATGTTCAATAAATACTTCTTGAATTGAATTTAATTTCATGACTTCCTTTTTAATTTATATTTTCACAGTATATTTTATACCTCAATGTATAAACACTTTATCATTCACATGGAGTTTATGATTTAATCCCAGAAGATTTATCTTCAGCTATACACCAAGTCTGGTTTCACTTTATCTTCTCAGTCTGCTCACTCTACCTTTGCAGACTCAGAAACATTGCATGGGTGGCACATTTCCAGGAGGACTAAGTGGAGATTTCTCTCAGTGTGTCTAGCTTTCCTATGTGTGTCCTTTATCCTCCAACCCCTTGCCCCCTGCTCCCTCCATCACACTATTCCCCTTGCCTATCAGCCCAAGAAGATTTTGGGGTAGAGTAGCTAGACAGCTAGTCCAAGCTTTTGTGAAGCTTCTTAATTGTGCAAATGCCTTGACTCCACCCCAGATGCCCTGAATCAGAATCTCCAGGGTTTTTAGGGCTTCCAACAGGTACATGTGAAGATGATTCTAGTGCACAGTTTAGTCTAAATTAATTAGGAAATGCAGACTTTGGAGAGTACCTGCGGCTGGGCGGTAGCTATATGGTGGTAACAGAATGGGTTGCTGGAATGCCCATGGGGATGAGGCAGCAAACTGATGAATGCCTGCTACGTGCCAGACATGTTTGATCCTGTGTTATAGAAACTAGCTGTGAAGGAGAGATCATGAGTCACCTAAGCTGTTTTTTTTTTTTTTTCTCTCAGAAAACACTTTTCTAAGGTCATCTGGCTTTTAATCCACAGGTTTTAGTCCTAGGAAACTAGGACTATGTAACAAATTACCACAAACTTGGTGGCCTAAAACAGAGAAATTTATTCTCTTAACAGTTCTGGAGGCCAGCCATCTGAAATCAAGGTGTGTCAGAACCGTGCTGTCTCCAAATGCTATAGGGGAGAATCCTTCTTTGCCTCTTTCAGTTTCTGGCAACCCCAGGCATCCCTTGGCTTGTAGCATTATAACTCCAATCTCTGTCTCCATTTTCATAGGGCCTCCTCCTCCTTTCCCTGTTTACTGTGTATCTCTTTTTTTTCTCTTTTAGACTGCACCGTGCAGCATGTGCGATGGAACCTGCGCCCCGGCAGTGGAAGCCCTGAGTCTTAACCACTGGACCACCGGGGAAGTCCCTCCACTGTTGTGTCTCTTATAAGGACACTTGTCATTGGACTTAGGGCCCACCTAGATAATCCACGATGACCTCATTTTGAGATTCTTAATTACATGTGCTAAGACCCTTTTTCCAACTGAGATCACATTGACAGGTTCTGAGGATTAGGACGTGACTATATCTTTTTGGGGGGGTACCATTTAACCCCTAGAGAAAGAGCCTTTATAATCTTTTCTGCTACTATTATTTCTCTCAAAGTGATTAAGATGACTACTTCTTTTTGAGCAATCCTGTAGTCTGTCTTCAGAATCTATGAGTATCTCTTATACATAATTTTTGATTTAATGTATGATATGTCATCTCCATTTCATTTATTACCTGTAACGCCTGGCATTGACCAGGAGACTCATTTACCATTGATAAACTTTAACAGAAACAATAAAATAATTATTGAGATAAAATTTTAAAAATTACCATAATGATTTAAAGAGCTTTAATTGTTTGAAACTTATAACAAATCTTTGATGATCATTAGTCACTTTACTCTCTGGCACACATATGAATAAACCTGCTACTCTTCACCTTGGATCACACTATCTAGAGTTGCCCATGTGGGAAGCAACATGATCACAGATGAAATGCCTGCATTTTAGACCATCTGACCTTGTAATGATAACACCAGAGTAAGCACTTACTGGAAACTGCAGAAGCTTGGAAGTGAAAAGTATCAAGGAAATCCACGGTTTCAGACAATAAATATTGATCCATTTTGCCAAGTTCCATTAAAATATACTTTTTTAGGCCTAGATATTACTTTTCTAAGTGAAAAGGATTCTGCCTATTAATCTGAATAAAGATTTCAGTAGTTCTGTGGACGTGGTAATTAGATCCACTATGTACTTCCTTTTGCAACAGCTTAGTATCTTTAGGCTTGACAATAGGGACTACATTTCAGACTGTGAAATACTACTAGATTCCTTAGCTTAATTGATTTGGGGCTTAAGCTTGAAATTGCTATTTATTTTCTCAGTTCGTGATATCTTAATTCACATGTCCTTCTCTCTGTATTTGCAGCCAATGTCTCTCAGGCAGGATTTTAGTTTCAAGTACTTGTATGAGAGTGTGGAGTCCCTCCTGACTGGCTTTCCTGGAAGTCTCTGGGGACTTACCGCTCTGCAAGTGAACTGCTCCTCTCTCTGTGGACTTAAATTTCTTTCTTTTTTTTTTTTTGCAGTACGCGGGCCTCTCACTGTCGTGGCCTCTCCCGTTGCGGAGCATAGGCTCCAGACGCGCAGGCTCAGTGGCCATGGCTCATGGGCCCAGCCGCTCTGTGGCATGTGGGATCTTCCCAGACCAGGGCACGAACCCGTGTCCCCTGCATCGGCAGGCAGACTCTCAACCACTGCGCCACCAGGGAAGCCCCTTAAGTTTCTTTAGTTTGGGCAGTCATCTCAGTGGGATCCTCCCCAAGAGACCTGTCTCTTTCCAAATTGGCTCTCTTTCCAAATCGGCTCCAAATGATTTTTACATTAGATATCACTTTCATTCAATTTTTAAAAAGTCTGTCTCTCCCTTTCTGCTCCTAAGAAGTATTCCTTCCAGAATTACTTTAAAATTGTCAAAAAATTATCCTTTTTAGGCTCTTGCATATATGGAAATGAGAATTATTAATCTTCAGGATAGCAATTTTGTCTGGTGTAACTTCTTATGTCTATCTAAAAATATTTAAAATATATCACTTGGGAAAACCAGCAAGGATTTGAACCTTTTGGGTGCTTCTACTCAAATCTTTCCAGGTTCCTGGAAAATTTTTATTTTTTATTTATCTATTTTTTAAATTAATTAATTAATTAATTAGACTACGCCAGGTCTTAGTCACAGCATTCAGGATCTTCGTTGCCGCATATGGGATCTTTGTTGTGGCGTGTGGGATCTTTAGTTGTGGCGTGTGGGATCTTTAGTTGTGGCATGAGAACTCTTAGTTGAGGCATGTGGGATCTAGTTCCCTGACCAGGGATCAAACCCAGGCCCCCTGCATTGGGAGTGCAGAGTCTTAGCCAGTGGACCACCAGGGAAGTCCTTGGAAAACTTTTTTTTTTTTTTTTTGCGGTACGCGGGCCTCTCACTGTTGTGGCCTCTCCCATTGCGGAGCACAGGCTCCGGACGCGCAGGCTCAGCGGCCATGGCTCACTGGCCCAGTTGCTCCGCGGCATGTGGGATCTTCCCGGACCGGGGCACAAACCCGTGTCCCCTGAATTGGCAGGCAGACTCACAACCACTGCGCCACCAGGGAAGCCCTGGAAAACTTTTTAAAAAGGTAAATTCCTGGACTCAACTTGTAGAAAATTGAAAAATAATATACTATGTTACCTTAAGAATAAAAATAAATGAATGAGACACACCTAGGGTCCCACAAAATGATTTTTTGTATAGAGCAAATGGGGCTATATTAGATAGGTAGATTTTTCCAAACAGACCCTCTAAATTTGATGACAATCTGTCCAGTTTTTTCATGTGGTGCACTAGACAGAGTAAGAGATCCATAGACAGAAATTTAACTTACATAGTTTATTAATTTCCATACACATTCCGATCATACAGTCCAATGAGGTACATTGTTTAAAGTTCAGGAATTTATAGACAGTTGACAGGTTCTCTTTTATGACATTATTCTTTTTCCAAGGCTATAGAAATCAGTCAGTTTTGTTTCTTCCCTCAGCTGAAGTTGTTATATCAAATCTGTTATCAAGGTCAAATGTAGGCTGAATTAGTCAGTCTTTTTTTTTTCTTTCTATTTTTCCTGTCACCACCCATGTCTAGGTTTTCCCAGATTACTACAACTGGCTTTTAAAAAAACCCATTTTATTATGGAAAAATTCAAACATACTCAGAAGTAGAGAGAATATTATACTGAATGCTCATGTATCTGGCATAAAGCTTCATCAATTATAAACATTTTGCCATTCTTCCCCCTTATTTTCTTTCTGGAATATGTTAAAGCCCAACCCACTCATCATAGAATGTCAGTGTGTATCTCTAATAGGTAAGAAATTTGTGTCCCCCATAGCTTTCTAATTATTCTTTCTGTAATCTCATTTTTCTCACCAATCCAAAATTTTCCAACCATTTAGCATACTCCTACAGAAACCTAAAAGGGTTTTCAAAGGCTCAGTATTTCTTGTTGAATCAAGTGCACACTCTTGTCCTGGTTCACAAAGCCATCTTACTTTAGCTTCCCTCAGCTGTTTAACCTTACCTTCCGTTATTCCCCAACAAGCTATCAGGTGGGTCTCCTCACTGCTCAATAGATGCACTTTTTATTCCTGTCTCTAGTCATACTCTTGCCTCCCCAAATTATGTGCATTCTTGAAAGCTCTGCTTGGCTGCCACTTCCTTTATGAAGCTTTCCCCAGTTCATACTGACTTCTCTCTTCTCTGAACTCTTGGAATTTAAACTCAGTTCCTATAACTTTAAATATGATATTTTTATGGTATCCCAGTCTTAATTACTGTAACCTGGAAAGTGAGCTTGGAATCACTGACTAGCAGCATTTGTTTTTAAAGACAACTTTACAATGTTTGGGTGAATGGTATCACTAGGGATACAATGAAGGTCAGTGGTGCTGGACAGATGAAGCATCAGTGTGGTAGAGAGAATTCTAGATGCCCATGACCTCTGCCCCTGGTGTTACTCCTGTGATTATATTATGTTACATGGCAAAAGTAATTTTACAGTTGTAATTAAGATTGCTAGTCAGTTGACCTTAAGCTAGGGAGACTATCCAGGTGCACCTGATCTAATCACCTGAGCCCTATAAAAACAGGGAGTTTTCTTTGGCTGGTCATAGACGAGGGAGTCAGAGAGATTCTAAGTCTAAGAAGGATTCAACCCACAATTATTGGCTTTGAATATGGAGGAAGGCGCCCATAAGCCAAGAAATCCAGATAGTTTCTAGATAGCCAGAAAGAAAATGGGATCTCAGTTCTACATGCCCAAGGACATGAATTCTGCCAACAACCTGAATAAGCTTGGAAGCAGCTCTTCCCCAGAGCCTCAGATAAGAGCTCATCCCAGTCGACATTTTAGTTTGTCTTTGTGATACTCCATGCAGAGAACACAGTCAAGCCCACCCAGACTTCTGACCTGTGGAGCTGTGAGATAATAAATGGGGGGTGGTATAAGCTTCTAAGTTTGTGGTAATTTGTTATGCAGCAATAGAAAACTAACACAGTAGATAACACAGGGTTTGAGCTTGTAGTGAAATTTTGCACATTTCCTGCTATTCTTTCTTTTTTGGTTTTAGTTTTATTGGGGTATAATTGGTATACAGCACTATATAAGTTTAAAGTGTACAGTATACTGACTAAGATGTATGCATATTGGGAAATGATTATCACAGTAAGTTTAGTTAATATCCATCACCTCACATAGTGATAAAAAATTTTTGGTTTCCCTTGAGATAAGAACTTTTGAGATCTACGCTCTTAGCAGCTTTAAAATATATCATACAGCAGTGTTAACTATAGTCATCACGTTGTACATTGCATCCTTAGTACTTATTTATCTTATAACTGGAAGTTTGTAACTTTTGACCACCTTCATCCAATTCTCTTACCTCCCACCACTTTGCCTCTGGTAAACACAAATCTGTTCTCTTTTTCTATGAGTTTGGGGTTTTTTTTTAGACTTCGTATATAAAAATATGGAACACTACATGTATTTGTGCGTCATCCTGGTGTGGGGGCCATGCGAATCTTCCCCGTATTGTTCCAATTTCAGTATATGTGCTGCTGAAGTGAGCATCCTGCTATTTTTATTAAGGCTCCAAATCAGTAAGAGAGGTTTTCCAGTAAACTGAGGCACTCGTCTTAACACACATGGTCACTGCACAGGCTAGCAGTGCCCTTAGTTTATGACACCTCTCTCTTGTCCCTCAATTTCGCACTACAAATAGGAAAATTTCAAGAAAAGCAAAGTCCAGCTTCCCTATTGCCTATGTTTACAAAAAAGTGTATAAGTAGGTCCTTGTGCAAAAAATTCTATAAGAGGGTCCTATAAGAGGGTCCTATAAGAGGGTCCTTGAGGAGGGTGATTAGGATGACCTATCTGACCAGCAATAGAACTGGTTCACTATGCAGACTCTGACTATTTACCTCTGTTATGAGACTGGCGCAGATTTTGTAGGAAATGTTCCCCTAAACTCTGCAGCAGCCAAGATTTTAGATGGTGGAACTTGTTTATAAAATAAATCCAGACACTCACTTTAGGAGCCGGTCAACAAATAGTTACTGAGGATGCTTAGAAAGATGAGTACTGACGTTACAGTTTCTTCTGCAGCTTAGAATCAGAGATGATGGGCAGGAGCTTTCTTAGTTTTACAGGCTTCTGTTTCTCCAGCCACACACATTTAATAAAAATGAATGGTTAGACATTCATTTGGGATGCTTATGTATGATTCAGAAAAAAATTGTTCCTTATAAAATTTATTGTTAAATGACTCATTACAGGATGATGATGAAAGTAAGCCTTCTAATTTAAAGAGTTATGCAAATATTCTTTTAAAAGTCAACCTTGTGAGGTATAATTTACATATAATAAAATACATATATTTTAAGTGTACAGTTCAATAAATGTATACACTCACATCACCATCATCATAGTCAAGATATAGCACATTTCTTCACACCAGAAAGCTCCCTCATGTACATCCTTTGCAGTCAGTCTCTGCTTCCAACTACTGCTCCAGGCAACCATTGATCTCATTTTTATCACTATAGATTAGTTTTTCCTCTTCTAGTATTCATATAAATGGAATCAGACAGTATGCGTATTTTTTGTGTTGAGTTCCTGTCACTCAGCATGAGGTTTTTGAGACTCATCCACATTGTTGCCTTTATCAGTAATTTATATTTTTATTGCCGAATAGTATTTAACTGTGTTAATAACACAATTTGTTAGCCTATTGGTAGATACTTGGGTTGTCCCAGTTTTGGGCTATTATGAACAAAGTCGCTATGAACAGTCTTTGGGTGGATATATGTTCTTTTTTCATTTTGGTAAATACCTGGGAGTGGAGTAGTTGATTCATATGATAAGTATGTTTAACTTTAAAAGAAACTGTCAAACTGTTTTCCAAAGTGGTTGTACTATTTTCCACCCTCAATAGCAAGATAACCAACTGTTCTCAATCTTCTTCAATACTTGGTATTGTCAGCCTTTTAAAAGGATGTGGAGTGGTATCTATCTAATGAATATGTAGTGGTATCTGATCTTAGCTTTGATTTGCAATTTCCTTGTAACTATGATGTTTAACCTCTTTTCTTGTGCTTATTAGCCACGCATGTATCTTCTTTGGTGAAGTGTCTGTTCATGTCTTCTGCCCATCAAAAGATAATTAGATTGTATTATTATTATTGAGTTGTAAAATTTTTAAACTATATTCTGGCTATAAGCCCAGTGTCATATACGTATTGATATTACAAAAACTTCTCTCAGTCTGTAGCTTGCCATTTTGTCATTTCTTAAAAAAGTCTATTTTGCCCTACTTCTCACCTCCTCCTTCAGGTCTCTAATTACATATATTTAGGCCATTTTCTGCTGTCCTACAGGTCTCTAAGGATCTGTTTATTTTTCTTCAATCTATTTTCTATTAATTAGCTTGGATAATTGCTATAGATTTGCCTTATTATGTTCAAATTCACCAGTGACTTTTTTCCTCTCATCTCTGATCTACTGCTATTTTTTTTGTCATTGTAATTTTTCAGTTCTAAAATTTCCATTTAGCTCTTTTTTATTGTTTACATTTCTATGCTGAGAGTCCCTACTTTTTAACTCATGATGTCCCTATTTTCTTAATTCTTTGAACATATTTATAGTAGTTGCTTTAAAGCCCGTATCTTCTAAATCCATCATCTCAGTAATGTTGGGACTGGTGTTTTTCCCTTAACTATGGGTCATTTTGCCTTTTTTTGTTTTTGTTTTGTGCATGTCTAGTAATTTTTTTTAACATCTTTATTCGAGTATAATTGCTTTACAATGGTGTGTTAGTTTCTGCTTTATAGCAAAGTGAATCAGCTATACATATACATATATCCCCATGTCTCCTCCCTATTGCATCTCCCTCCCTCCCACCGTCCCTATCCCACCCCTCTAGGTGGTCACAAAGCACTGAGCTGATCTCCCTGTGCTATGGAGCTGCTTCCCATTAGCTATCGGTTTTACATTTGGTAGTGTATATATGTCCATGCCACTCTCTCACTTTGTCCCAGCTTACCCTTCCCCCTGCCCGTGTCCTCAAGTCCATTCTCTAGTAGGTCTGTGTCTTTATTCCCATCCTGCCCCTAGGTTCTTCATGACCATTTTTTTTTTTAGATTCCATATATATGTGTTAACATACGGTATTTGCTTTTCTCATTCTGACTTACTTCACTCTGTATGACAGACTCTAGGCCCATCCACCTCACTACAAATAACTCAATTTCATTTCTTTTTATGGCTAAGTAATATTCCATTGTATATATGTGCCACATCTTCTTTATCCATTCATCTGTTGATGGACACTTAGGTTGCTTCCATGTCCTGTCTATTGTAAATAGAGCTGCAATGAACATTGTGGTACATGACTCTTTTTTATGTCTAGTAATTTTTAAAATTGTGTACTGCATGTTGTTGGTGGTGCATTGTATAGGCTCTGTACATTTGTTGTCTTCCTTTGAGAAGTGTTACCATTTCTTCTATTAGGCAGCTCATTTACTGGTTGATTACCTTGCACTCTGTAGGCTTGTCTTTATGCTTTGCTAGGGGACACCTACTGGAAAACTCAACATGTTTCCCAAGTCCTTCTACCTTTGCAGGTCTCAACCTCTAAATTCAGCTTTCACTGAAGATCTTTTAAAAGCTTGGTTTTAGACCTTGTTAGGGTGGGCATGGAGTGGACCTTACCCTAAAGCATGTTTCTAGTCTTCTCTGGTGTCCTAGATAGATGCTTTTTGTGTTAATAAATTGATAACAATGTCTTGCCACTCTGGCTTGGCCAGAACTTCCATGTCTTCTAGCACTGTTTTGTATCTAGTATCTTTATTCTGTTCTTGTCTCTATGGTGACTGTTCTGTATAGTTACTACAAGCCTCAGGTACTCTTGCCATGGGCATGTGCATCTTAGGATTCACAGAGAACCTCCTGCACAACTTCTGGGTTTCTCCCTTCTCTCTAGCCCCTACATACCTCCTTTACTTTCTGATGCTTTGCCCTGCAGATTCTGACTGCTTCAGCTTTCCTGAACTCTGAGCTCTGCCTCTTCAGCTCAGCAGGATCATTGTGCTCTGCTTGGATTCTAGCTTGCTATGTCATGGTTGGATAATTGTGCCCAGGTAGAGATCCAGGGAAATCATGGGGCTCACTTTATGAATTTCTCCTCTCTCAAGGGTCACAACATTGTGTTTCCTATTGTCCAATGTTTAAAAACAATTGCCTCGTGCACTATCTCTAATTTTATTGTTTATAACAGAAGGGTTAGTCCAATACCAGTTGTTCCACATCTGGAAGTGAAAGTTTACAAGATGTGCTCTTAAGGATTCAGTTAGGTAAAGACGAATGGATTTATCCCCAAAGGGACCCCAAAGCTTCTATTTGGACTGAAAAAGCATTTTTAATAGTCATGAACCCCGTCATATGGCTCAGGACACTGGCCCTATTCATAGGAAGTTAGTATGGTGGGGTCGAGTGTAGTTTCTCTATGTTGTTTCCAAAAATTGAGTCTAAGAGCCATCTATTCTCTCTAAGAAATTGAAAGAGTATCTCTAAAAATAATTGTGTAGTAGTAGTTTTGGTAATAATAAATTACTATTATTGAGTACTTAATGTTCTAGGTGTTGTTCTTTTTTTATTAAAAAAATTTCTTTTTGATGTGGTCCATTTTTAAAGTCTTTATTGAATTTGTTACAATATTGTTTCTCTTTTATGTTTTGGTTTTTTGGCTGAGAGGCATGTGGGATCTTAACTCCCCAACAAGAGATCGAACCTGCCCCCCCTGCATTGGAAGGTGAAGTCTTAACCACTGGACCACCAGGGAAGTCCCTAAATGTTGTTCTTAAGGCTTTATTTTTATTAACCAATTTATTCTTAAAAATAACCCAATCTTCAAGTACTAATTACTACCTGAAAATATTATAATTACTAATTAATAATCTTGTTTGGAGATTAGAAAATTGAAGTACTAATAGGTTAAAAAACTTTCCTGAGGTGACACATCTGGTAAGTGGTAGATATGGGAGGTCTATAGAAAGCCTTTGCCAGTTTCTATCATAGAAATGTTACACAGCATATAGGATCTTAGAAACACAGTGTCTTTTTTTTTTAACATCTTTATTGGAGTATAATTGCTTTACATTGTTGTGTTATTTGCTGCTGTATAACAAAGTGAATCAGCTATACGTATACATATATCCCCATACCCCCTCTGTCTTGCATCTCCCTCCCACCCTCCCTATCCCACCCCTCTAGATGGTCACAAAGCACAGAGCTGATCTCCCTGTGCTATGCAGCTGCTTCCCACTAGCTAGTTATTTTACATTTGGTAGTGTATATATGTCCATGCCACTCTCACTTCGTCTCAGCTTACCCTTCCCCCTCCCCATGTCCTCAAGTCCATTTTCTACGTCTGCATCTTTATTCCTGTCTTGCCCCTAGTTTCTTCAGGACCTTTTTTTTTTTTTTTTTTTTTTTTTTTTCCACGTATATGTGTTAGCATACAGTATTTGTTTTTCTCTTTCTGACTTACTTCACTCTGTATGACAGACTCTAAGTCCATCCACCTCACTACAAACAACTCAATTTCATAGAAACACCAAGTGTCTTAGTGTGTAAATGAGTAGGTGAGTTTGTGAGGGTGTTTGTGAGCACGTGTGAGCATGTGAGAGTGTGTGTGGTATGTGAGGGCTCCTATCTCAGGGTCTTCCAAAATGCTGTTCTTTCCCTTGACTACCCCTCTTCACTTTCAGTCAACTCAATCTTATCCTTCAGGGTTTAACTTCAATATCACCGCTTCAAGGATGTTTGTTACATGCTTTCATAATATGTTATTCTTTATTTCTTCCTATCACTATTGTAATTGAATTTACAGAAATATTTATTTAATGGGTGTCTTTTCCTCTAGACTGTAGGCTGCATGGGGCCTGTTTCCCACCATGTCTCCAACAGGTAGCATGGTTTCTGGCATGGAGTATGTGCTCAATGTGTATTTGTTGAATCAATGAATGAATGTCCAAAAGTAAGTAAGTTTCCCTTCTCATGTTGTTATAAAATGATTTATCTTTGAGAATTGCATAATTTTTTTGCCTTTCCCTCCAATTAAAAAAAGTTACATATAGTAAAATTTATTCTTTTTGGTATATAGGTCTATGAGTTTTTACAAAAGTGAAGAGCCATGTGCAACTGACACGGGCTTAATTTCCAAAATATCCAAACAGCTCATACAACTCAGTAACAAAAAAGTCAACCCAACCAAAAAATGGACAGAAGACCTAAATAGACAGTCCTCCAAAAAAGACATACAGATGGCCAATAGGCATATAAAAAGATGCTCACCATCACTAATTATTGGAGAAATGCAAGTCAAAAATACAGTGAGGTATCACCTCACACTGGTCAGAATGGCCATCATTAAAAAGTCTACAAATAACAAATGCTGGAGAGGGTGTGGAGAAAAGGGAACCCTCCTGCACTGTGGGTGGGAATGTAAATTGGTGCAGCCACTATGGAAAACAGTATGAAGGTTTCTTAAAAAGCTAAAAATAGAGTTGCTGTATGATCCAGCAATCCCTGGGATTAGAGAAAACTCTAATTCAAAAAGATACATTCACCCGAATGTTCATAGCAGCACTATTTACAATAGCCAAGACATGGAAGCAACCTAAATGTCCATTGGCAGAGGAATAGATAAAGCAGATGTGGCACATATATACAATGGAATATTACTCAGCCATAATAAAGAAAGAGATAATGTCATTTGCAGCAACATGGTTGGACCTAGGGATTTTCATACTAAGTGAAATAAGTCAGACAGGGAAAGACAAATACCATATGATATCACTTATATGTGGAATCTAAAATATGATACAAAAGAACTTATTTACAAAACAGAAACAGACTCATAGACATAGAAAACAAACTTATAGTTACCAGCAGGGAAAGGGAGTGAGGGAGGGATAAATTAGGAGTTTGGGATTAGCAGATACAAGCTACTATATTTAAAATAGATAAACAACACGGTCCTACTGTATAGCACAGGGAACTATATTCAGTAACCTGTAATAAACTGTAATAGAAAAAAGAATACGAAAAAGAAGATATGTATATATATTCTTGCTGAACATCAGAAACTAACACAACATTGTAAGTCAATTATACTTCAGTTAAAAACAGAGTCATGTAGCTACTGTAATAGTCAAGGTATAGAACAATTAATCCCTCTCCCCACAAAAAACTCCCTCTTGATAAACCTTTGTAGTCACTCTACCCCCAACTTTTACTCTTGGGCAACCGCTGAAAATTGCTTATTTTACATTACCCTGGCTCTTTTCTTTTCCATCCTGCCTTATCTAAGTTCAGCTATCTTACTGCTCCTTAGCACTCCTGAATACTTTATCAGAGAAATGAAATTGCATCTAGACAGTTGTCTTACCCATTTATGTCCCACATGGAGTCATTTAAGCAAATAACTTGACTACCTGGAAGGGTAAGAAGAGGGACTCTAGGCTACTTGGTTTTTTGTCAGTGGCCTGTTACTCTCTTAACAGCTCCAGCGTCTGTATGCATCCCTATTTCACTATCCCTGCCTTAATTCAGGCTTCCTGATCTTATCCAGATCATTGCAATAGCCTTCATATTAGTTCCCATGCCTCCAGTACTTTGCTTATGTTTAATTGCTACGTTTCCCCCAGAGCGACCTTTCTGAGACTCTAAGACCTCAGACTCTTCGTTGGCACCTTATTGAGCATCAGCACCTCAGCATATCATTCAGGCTCCTTGTGGTCCCCTGCCTGCTTCTGCAGAATCATCCTTATTGGGTCTTTTTTCTTGTATTCTGTGATGTTCCCGTTGTCCCAAACGATTTGCCATTTTGCAAATGTGCCATGGGTTTTATGTCTTTATGCTTCTGTTCACGCTGCCCAAAAAGGCTTTCCTTGCTGCGTCTCCTCCATGAACACCCCTTCCTTATGGAAGACTCAACACAGGCCAGCTCTTGCATTCTTCTCAAAGACCACTTAACGATTCCCTCTTTTGTGCCCATGGTCACCTGTCCACCCGCTTTGCCACAACACCCATAATTCCTTATCGTAAGCCCATGCTCACATATTTGTCTCCCGTTTCCTAGAAACAAAGCCCTTTGAGGTCAAGTCTGTTTGTCTCTTATTTCCCTTTGAATCCTGAGTGCCTAGTGCTGTGTCTGCCATATAGTGGGTGCTCAATACACATCTGCTGAATGCAATAATGGATAGAGTTATTACTCTAGTATTAGCGGGCTGGCCAAAAATTTCGTTCGGGTTTGGCTGCAAGCTGTTATGGCCAAACTCGAACGAAATTTTTGGCCAACCCAATACATTTGCACTTTAATAACTCCCATAAACCTGTTTTTTTTTTAAACATCTTTATTGGAGTATAATTGCTTTGCAATGGTGTGTTAGTTTCTGCTTTACAACAAAATGAATCAGTTATATATAAACATATGTTCCCATATCTCTTCCCTCTTGCGTCTCCCTCCCTCTCACCCTCCCTATCCCACCCCTCCAGGCGATCATAAAGCACCGAGCTGATCTCCCTGTGCTATGCAGCTGCTTCCCACTAGCTATCTAACTTAACGTTTGGTAGTGTATATATGCCCATGCTTCTCTCTTGCTTTGTCACAGCTTACCCTTCCCCCTCCCCATATCCTCAAGTCCATTTTCTAGTAGGTCTGTGTCTTTATTCCTGTCTTACCCCTAGGTTCTTCATGACATTTTTTCCCCTTAAATTCCATATATATGTGTTAGCATACGGTATTTGTCTCTCTCTTTCTGACTTACTTCACTCTGTATGACAGACTCTAGGTCTATCCACCTCATTACAAATAGCTCAATTTCATTTCTTTTTATGGCTGAGTAATATTCCATTGTGTATATGTGCCACATCTTCTTTATCCATTCATCTGTCAATGGACACTTAGGTTGTTTCCATCTCTGGACTATTGTAAATAGAGCTGCAATGAACATTTTGGTACATGACTCTTTTTGAATTATGGTTTTCTCAGGGTATATGCCCGGTAGTGGGATTGCTGGGTCATATGGTAGTTCTATTTGTAG
>NW_006769290.1:723762-729456 GCF_000442215.2 Lipotes vexillifer
CTGAACCTATTGTGTGGCCATGTGAAGTTCTCTACAGCTTTTGTTCAGTCACTATGTGTCTATTTCAGTGTGACCTAGTCAGTTGGCATTATTTCAGCTGGGCTTATCCATGGCTGTCTGCTTGTGTACAGAAACTCAACTTGCAACTGTGGCAGTAAAAAAAGGGAAAAACAGGGGATATCAAAAGTGATCATAAATTTCCCATTAGTGGCTAACTGGCTTTGAATTTCCTCTCCATGGAGGCTCAGAGTAAAGTGTAAGCTATCACTGAGCTCAGGTCTGGACTGCCTACAGGTCATGCTGTTACTCAGCTCCTTATCTGTTTGTGTTCAGTGTCATATTAACTTTATGAACTTCTACTCCAGGGATCTTAGTCCCAGGATGTTTGGGTTCAACATATTTGCCATTAAAGTGGAGATCTTGTCCTTCCTTGTGAAAGCGAAGACATTAAATCCTCTAAAAATATTCTGTCCAACCAATCCTGTCATTTCATTGTGAAAAAAACCAAACACTGACATAGAATATGATTCTTACTAATAAAGCCTCCACATTTGTAACAAGCCAGCTCTTGGTCAGGAGGGAGGACAGGTGAGAGAAGGGAGGAATATTCTATATCTTCATCTCAATAGGACCAGGGTTAGGGTCTAGGTGGGTATCTGCCTCCCAGTTGCATGCCCACAAGTGTAAGCTTGGAGCTCTCTGGAAACAGTCACCTCTTAGGACAATTGCATAGTCTAGGAAAAATTCGAGTTGTAAGGAAGGTGTTTAGCACTATGGTTTCAAATTTTCATCTTACCAATTTAGGCCACAACAATGTTTCTCAAATTTGCCTTTTCACTAGGATCAACTAGGCAGCTTGTGAGAAAGATATCTCTGGTTTCTGCCCCTGGAGATTCTGGTTCAGGAGGCTTGGAGAGAACCCTTGGAAGCTATATTTTAAATAATCTCTCTGGATGATTCTGATGCACAAAGATGAAAAACTCTGTCTTTTCTTGGATTGTTGGAGCTGAACAGGGCAACATGATGTTTCTGAAGGCATCCTTGGCATTCCGAGTTTGTTGACAGACCAATGTACATTTATTAAAACAGGTTCTAAAAACTGGGACTTTCTGTCCCAAACCTCACCTGTTTTCAATGTCTGGAAGTCCATTTGATCTTGTGGAAAACACCCCAAGTAGAAAGCAAAGATGGCACCCAAGAAGGATTCAGGCTGAGGAGAAGCATTAGGAGTGACCCAGAAAACCTACACTTAAATTCTGCTGGGATAAGAATCCTCTGAGCAGAGTTTGTGGAGCATCACAGCTGCACTGCTGATGCACTGTGGAGTGAATTGAGTTTGCATCATTGTACCCTCCTGCTATGACTTACCTCATGGTGTTCAGGGTAGTGCCAACCTAAAGTTTGGAAATGTTTGACATGGCGGTTGCACAAATGGAATTGGGGCAGAGCAGTGATAAAAGATGCACAACTGCCTGCAGAGGTGAACAGATATGTGGACGTGCTGTCTCTTAACCTGCTTTCTGTTATGAGTTGAATTCCAAAATGTTGGTTGAATTCGCTAGGTTTGGTTCAGGTCTCCAAAAGGTAGGCTTGGTCTCCATGTGTGTGGCATTGTTCTGTATAAGCTCAAGAATTAGGGGTGTGTAGTGGAGAAGTGGAGGAGTGGTGGTAGCTGAGGATTATCACTTAAGTTTCACTGAATAATAAATAACATGTACTATGCCTGAGAAGCATGAAGTTTTCACAGAGACTTGTTAAGCAACCTCTTTCCAGTGTTGTTTTGATCTTGGGAAATCAGGGTGGGGGGACAGCACACCCAAACCTTGTGGCAGACAGTAGAAACCCTTTGGCACGTCTCAGGACCCTGACTGTTACCTGTCATGAGAACAGGGCATTGCTGTGGTTTCTTTTTGAAGAAAAGATTTCACGAAATGGATGAGGAATTTTTAATCTACTATATTCTCATTTCTGGGACTGAAGGAATTAGTAGAAATTGTACTGTTCTTAAAATAATGAGACGATTATCTTTAACTTTGGAAAATTAGAAAAGGGCACTAAAATCAGGGACTTCTTATAAGAAGGAAGGAACCTTAAAGGTATCGGGTTCAAGCCCGTGGAATCACCTTTATCCTTCTCTTTCAAATGGTTGACTGGTTTCATACTGATAGAACAGGATAATCCAGTGCTACTTTCCCTAATAAGACACTGAAGTTCAAATGTAAAAGGGGTGGGTGAGGACCTCTGACCTGCCTCTGTCTCTCTTGAGTGTAGTACACCAACACCTGCTATCACCAAGCCCAAAAAGTTTACTAAAGATTTTGGCCAAGGAACCAACTTGGGTAGAACAGAAAGTCCTGCACAGCTCTCTTGTCTGCAAAACAGCATTGGCATTGGAGCCATTCCCAGTAGAGTGAGAATTTCCTGGCTGTTTGACTTTGAGTATGTCAAATCGTTGTGTTCTCCCTGTAAAATGTTGTCACCTATAACTTGCATGGATTGAATGATAATATATGTGTAAAATAGATGGTGTACAATAGAGATAATAAATTATATACCTTTGCTTGGGCAAATAACATTTTTTTTATGATGACATTAAATTACTTTGTGTTACTGATTATACTCCTCCAAAGTAGGACAGACATGTGTCTAAATTTAACAGGGGACACTGAGAAGGAAAAACAAATCTAATTCGGAGGAGTAGCTAAGTGTGAGTCTGTTAAAAGCAAACAACCCGAGGTACCTCTCTTCATAGACAGCATCCTGTCTGTACTTTGGCAAAAGCATGTGTGGGCAAACACTATTTTATTTGACATTGTCCTAAAAGGGCCAAACTCCAATGACAATGCTTGCATCTTTGGCAAACACTCTCAAAAGGATAAGTTCATTTAAACATGTAGACACAAATCTTTATGTTTTGTGCAAATTAATTTTTAGTAACTACATTTTACTTGCTTTGTTTCCTTCACACAACCCTTTGGTGGGCCGACATTATTGTCTCCCTAGCGCTCTTTTCCCAAGTCTACCTTTCACCTCCCCTTTCTGGTCCTAGTCCTTCCCACAACTTGGCGGGTGCCTCCCTTGCTCTCTCCAGCTCCCAACCTCCTGCCCTATGAATGTTTTGTGGGAAGAGTTGGTAACTTCTTATCATAATCATAACAGTAGCACAGATAAGCTACTTTACAAGCCGATTTTGTAGGCATGGTGTGGTTTACCTAATAATCCTGTGTAGCAGTTTATCTCACTTCTGAGAATGAAGAAATTGAGGTCAGGAGAGATGGCAGAGCAAATAATATCAGATCTTGACATGGTTTATCTTATCTTTTATTAATCCTCTGCTTTATCTATCATACCGTATTGCCTCCTTTTCAGAGAAAAATCTTGAATTGACTGGTAATCTGCATCCTAAAAGTCTTGATTCTAGGCATTGTTTTAATTAGGACAGTATTTATGGAGTCTCTTGTATTGTTATATGTGTGTCTGTGTTAGGATGGTCAGAAAAGGGAAATTGTCTTGGTAGTTAAGAAATTGCTGAGTATCAAAAAAAAGGAGAAGGAAATATATTATTTAACACAAAGAAAGAACATTGGAGTTACTAAAACAAAAGATGATTTGAATAACTACAAGTCTACAGTCCACATGAGTCTATAATCCTACTAGCGAGATTCCCCAAAGCCTATTCTATAAACTTGCTGCACAACTAGTGGAAAAAAAATTGTTGACAAAACAAAGCCTATTCTGCCAGTTCCTTGTTGTGGTTGTGAGACGAATTTATGTAATAAAGTGCTATTTAAAGTATGAACTATAGTCTTATGCAGCTGATTTTACTTAATTCTAAAAAAAGCTCATTGAACACTGTGGCTGAACCTGATGGAGCTGGATCTTCAGCCACATGAATTATTGAAATTCCACAGCATTCCTGAAAGATTGGTAAATATTTTTCTCTTTTTGTCACAGAGGAGGCCCGGATGATAATAATAATAATAACAAAAAACTATGGTACTGTATTTATAAAATTTTTACTTCTTCCCCATAGTATTTGTTACAATTGAAAATCATTCTTGGGCTTCCCTGGTGGTGCACTGGTTAAGAATCCTCCTGCCAATGCAGGGGACATGGGTTCGAGCCCTGATCTGGGAAGATCCCACATGCTGCAGAGCAACTAAGCCCGTGCACCATAACTACTGAGGCTGCTCTCTAGAGCCTGCGAACCACAACTACTGAAGACTGCGTGCCTAGAGTCCGTGCTCCGCAACAAGAGAAGCCACCTCAATGAGAAGCCCGCACACCACAACAAAGAGTAGCCCCCTCTCGCCACAACGAGAGAAAGCCTGCACGCAGCAACAAAGACCCAATGCAGCCAAAAGAATTAAAAACAAAAAATTAAAAAAAGAAAATCATTCTTTATATTAATAGGATTGGGAGGTATTGAGGGAAAAGGCGGGTACTGTTGTGCTTCATGATTATTATTATTATTATTATTTAAAGGAATTCCTTTATTTTTATTATCATTATTTATTTATTTATTTAATTTTATTTTTGGCTGTGTTGGGTCTTCATTTCTGTGCAAGGGCTTTCTCTAGTTGCGGCAAGCAGGGGCCACTCTTCATTGCGGTGCGTGGGCCTCTCACTATGGCGGCCTCTCTTGTTGCGGAGCACAGGCTCCAGACGCGCAGGCTCAGTAGTTGTGGCTCACAGGCCTAGTTGCTCCGCGGCATGTGGGATCTTCCCAGACCAGGGCTCGAACCCATGTCCCCTGCATTGGCAGGCAGATTCTCAACCACTGGGCCACCAGGGAAGCCCTTCATGATTATTTTGCAAGTTAAATCATTACTCTGCTTTTGGTTGGTGACTGAATGACAAATACCCTTTTGTCTGAAGACTAAGAGGCTGTGGGTGTCAACTGAGAGCAATGAAAGCTCTAATACTCAATGTATTGTTTTTCCATTCTTTTATTCTCTTATTTCTATCTGACATATATATGTCTTTCTTCACAGATCATACACACTTTGTATATACCCATCATTGATGCTAAAGTATATGACTTTTTTTTTTATTTAAGAAAGTTTTTGGTAAATTTTAACACAGTTAGGTACAATATAATCATTTCAACATAAAAATTATTGAGATACTGTAATTTTTAAACTAAGACTTCAAAATTCAGTGTATATTTTACTTACAATTCAATTTGAACTATCTATATTTCAGGTGAATGACAGCCGCATGAGTCTGGTGACCACAGTACTGGGTCTGCGTGGTGGGATAGAATAGTAAACAACACAGGCATGGCCACTATCTGTAATATGACTTTCTTTTTTGGCAAACATACCTGAATTTATATATCCAAATGCAGCCCATTTCCTTCAGAATGAAAGCATATTTCTACATTATTGACAAGCTCCCTTCTCTTGTTTCTTGTTTTATAAAGAGCATTTTTAAACAAAAAGTGATTTTCTGATCCCAATGGCTGCCTTTTGCAGAGTCAAAATGTCAAGGCCCTGCCTGATTGAGCCCCATCTAACTTTACAGGTGCACTTGCCATGCTACTGCCATGAACTCTGGTTACATGAACTACATGACCTTCCCTTCATCCTTAGCAACTCTGTGCTTTTGCCTATGTTGTTCCTATTCTCATTGACTTGTATATATTACCCTTCATTCCAGAAAAGTTTAAATGTGGCCCTCTTTATTCCTGCT
>NW_006769290.1:729526-752631 GCF_000442215.2 Lipotes vexillifer
CTGCTGAATTCTACTCATCTTTAAGGATCTATCAGTTCCCATATCTTTCCAGTAGGAAATGAATCTCTGAGCTTCCCTAGTATTCTATGTTGCCTTCTATTTTGTAGTATAGCTCTTAGATTCTAAGCTTTTTGCTTATATGCCTTCAGTTTTGTAGGATTAGCATCTAGCCCAGTTTCTTCTCCTATTAAATGGAATAAATCAGACCTATTTTCTTGCTTTTCCCCCACCCCTTGCAATTCATTTGCTTATTCAGTTATTTAAGAATGATTTATAGATCAACAACAATGCACTGTGCAAGCAATGAGTATATAAAGATCTATTTGATTACTTTCTTCTTCTTGTGGAGTTCATAGCTTACTAGGGGAGCCAGTGACATAATGAAGTAATTGCAAAACAATACAATAAGTGCTATTGCAGAAATAAGTGCAGGATTAAGTTGTGACCCAGTAGAGAGAGTAATCAATTCTGTTTTTGGGTGGTGGAGGATGGCTCCATAGAACATAAGACACTAGGTCTGTTTCTCAAAGGACAAATAGGTGTCACCAAATAGACAAAGATAAAAAGGACATTCCAGAGAGGAAAAACTATATGAAGCCATCAGTATACAAGAAAATATTATGGGACTTCCTTGGTGGTCCAGTGGTAAAGAATCCACCTTCCAATGCAGGGGACATTGATCCCACATTCCACGTCGTGGAACTAAGATCCCACGTGCCACGGGGCAATGAAGCCCGTGCGCCACAGCTACTGAGCACATGCGCCTCAATTAGAGAGCCTGCATGCTGCAAACTACAGAGCCCATGAGCTCTGGAACCCGTGCGCCACAACTAGAGAAAAGCCCACGTGTCGCAACTAGAGAGAAGCACATGTGCTGCAAGGAAGAGCCTGCATGCCACAACAAAGACCCCACGTGGCCAAAAAAAAAAAAAAAAACTCCAAATCTCAAATGTTTTGCAATTGACTGAAGATATAATATTTTTTTGTTAAATATATATATATATATATATATATATATATATATATTTAACAAAAAAATATTATATCTTCAGTCAATTGCAAAACATTTGAGATTTGGAGGGTAAGAAATGGGATTAGAGAGGGAAGAGGGGCAGATTTTGGAGAGCCTTGTGTACTATGCAAAGGAGCTTGGACTTTGTGTAGTTGAAAGGGAACCTCCAAAGTAATTAAATCACAGAGGTTACAGGACTGGGTTATAATTTAGAAAGGTCTGGAGCAGGGGAGAATGAACTTTAGATGTGGGTGGTGGAGAGGGAGGAAATAGAAAAATAGAATTCAGGCTGTCTGTCTGTCTGGTTAGAATGCTAATATAAAAGTTCAGCTGAGGACTGATGAAGGCCTGAACTAAGGCAGAGGCAGAAGGGAAAGGGAGGGATGGGTCAGGTCTGAGAGATATTTAGGGGACAGAATAGACAGGAATTGTGGCTATGCTTTTGGACTGATGCAAGGATAAAATGTAATAATATATGCTCAAGAACCAAATATGAGGCACTCTAGAAAGGTGAAGAATTATCAAATAACTGGTGATGGGATTAGTAATATAAAACACCTTACATATTACCTAAAAGAAAATGTATTAAAAATGTCTGCCAGATAAAGCTATGTATTTTCTCTAGTGTATTTAAAAACATTTGTGACTTGAATGGAAATATTTGAAGAAGTGAAAATTCAAACTAACTTGATTATTTTCTGCTAAATCTTTAATTCAGGTCCAATGACCATGAAATGCTAAATGTGGTAGAAATTGTGGTGGTGAGATGAAGAGAAGTGGGAAGAAAGACAGAGAGAAAGGGGGTAATCTTAGTGTGGGACTCTCACAGCTCCATGTCCTATGCTCTGCAAGTGTCTTGAATAGAGTGTGGGCCTTTGCTCCCTAGAACTTTCTGGAAAGAGGGTAATCTTTTCTCTCCCTTCAGGGGCACTAAGGAAAAGCACTGCTTTAAGTTTCCCACTATCATCTTCCTTCTGGGCAAAAGAGGGCCAAAGGCAGTGGCTTGGAGAAAGGCATTGCTTTGCTTAATTCCCCACAAAAAGTGAGATCTGGAGGACGCTAGGTGCATTGTTTTCATAAGACAACATCAAAATAGGTAAGAACCTGCCAGTTCCTCCTGGCTTCATTCACGTACTGCCCCAGGGAACTGACATTGCTTTAACTCAGGAAAAACCCGGGGCTGACCATGCTTTTAGACGTGGGATCATCAGGTGGTCAAACATTGGAAAGAGAGAAAGATACAAACAAAAGGCAGAGATATGACACAGAATTTTGTGTTGACCTATTTGCAAGAGTCTGAGACCTGGAATGGGGAGAAATGAAACTGGAGAATGAGGCAAGGGCTGGGTCTTGGAAGGCCTTGGATTCTGTTAAAGGAGTTGATGTAGGAGCGAGGGACCCTCAGAAATAACTTAGTCAAGGAAGAACCGGGATCAGGTGGTAATTTAGAAAGACCTGAAGGCTGTGTGGAGGATGGGCTGTGGCACACAGCAAGCCCAGGGAGGGTAAGATTTAAAGTTCCTGTTTGCCCAGCAAGAGCACATGGGATCTGATGAGGGTGTTTGCCTTTTGCCGCTGTCCAGATCCAGGAGAACGTAACTTAGGGACCCAGTGTAAGCCAGGTGTCAGGTCTTTATTGCCCTGTCATCTTTCATCACACATAAGGCTCCTTCATACTGGCCTCTCAGCTCTAGCCTGAGAATCATTGGATCTTGCCCCAGGTGGGAAGCAGAGTAGAGAAGAGGAGGTTTCAGAGGCTCCGTGAATCACCAAGGAGAGGCAGCTGGCTATAAAACCCACACAGAATGTGAGCTGGGTAATTTGAAAAGTATGGCTGAAACCCAACAAACACCTCACTCTAATTTGCCCTCCCTACCCTTGGGTGAAAATGAGTCAAACAAGGGAGTACCCAGGCAGAATGCTGGGGCAGTATGGTTCTTTACGAAGAAGGAGGCCTCATGATCATTATTAAGGAGAAAGGAAGATTTAGGAGGTTCTAGAATTTTCTGATTTTCCTTTTATTTTCCTATTTATTTTTCCTATTTTTACCCCTACTTAGATGACTCCATTCTTTTGCTAACTCTCTAATCTAGTTCTTATTTTAGAAAATTTATTTATTTATTTTTGGCTGCGTTGGGTCTTCGTTGCAGTGCATGGGCTTCTCATTGCGGTGGCTTCTCTTGTTGCGGAGCCCGGGCTCTAGGCGCGTGGGCTTCAGTAGTTGTGGCATGCGGGTTCAGTAGTTGTGGCACATGGGCTTAGTTGCTCCGCGGCATGTGGGATCTTCCTGGGCCAGGGATCGAACCCGTGTCCACTGCATTGGCAGGTGGATTCTTAACCACTGTGCCACCAGGGAAGTCCCTCTAATCTAGTTCTTCAGCATAATACATTTTCTCTTTTTCAGAAAACCCATCACCACGCTGAGTACTTAATAGATCCTTAAAATTTGCCAGTGAACTTGTTTCAAAAGGTTAAATCGGAATGAGGACAACATTTAGATGTAGTAGATTTGTTGATGACTGCGGGGTGGAAAGCAATTTCAGTAATCTGTATTGCTGCCATCACTGACTCTTTGTTCCAAAAGGCATCTTAAAGATCCAATGGCTCTAATTTGATGCCCCCTAAAACTCAATGGCAGTTACCCTGCCTGTGAAGAGGTAGAGCACGGGGACCTCATTACTTTCTCAGGCAGTCCTTCTGACAGTCAGAACTGAAAACTGCTTCCCGTAATGGTCACCCACTCCTTGTAGTTCCACTTTCCTATGCAGTATAATTTTTACCCTTTTCTCATGGTAGAGAAGGGGAACAAAAATTATAAGCACAGCAACTTTTGCCTCCGGCAAATGCTACGACTAGAGCCATGTGTTTTGGAATAATCACTCCTTGATTGAATTCGCTGCCCTTTGCAAACAGTTATGTGCCCCTTCTGTCCCTCTTTTCCTGTCCTTTAGTCCTCTCTTTCAATATGTAAAATATGAAGAATCTGATCTTTACCAACAGTAGCATAAATTCTCAGTTCTTAAGCCATTCCCAATATGGAGTACCATACACAATCCTATCTTGAGCTTTAGATCAAGGCCAGAGTTTCTATGAATTGAACTTTGGTGGATTTCTTTTCCTTTTTTCTGGTGAGACTCTGTAGCTTTGCTGAGAAGTATCTGGTGGAGAGGGGACATCCAGACCTCCTGAACAGCCTGGCAACATGAAATTCCCAGAATCTTCCACAATCACTGGTTCAGACCTTTCAGACTTGGTTCTCTTGCTATTAAGATGACTGTTGAAATCATCATAAAATAACAGATAGGTCACAATTCAAGATGCAATTTTGAAATCTTACCTCTCTTTGTGATCTCTTCCTCCCTCTCTAGAATAAGTGGGTGGGCAGGTAGATGTGTGTGCAGCAAAATATGGTGGCACAGGAAGAGGTGGGCTGGGTGGATGGAATTGTTTCTTACTGTGGTTGGGTCTCACAGCTTTTTATGGTTGTTTTGTTCTACCCTTCTAGCCCCATTTTGACCAACTCCTTCCTCACCTCTTCGCCCTAAACCCCCCAAAACCACAACTACAGTCAAGTAATTAAACACACAAAACAAATAAAACTGCCTCTGTGTGAATATGCCTCTCTGGTCACGCCATCGCTGTGGGAGACACCTCCCTCATTGACAGTAACAGGCAGAACTTCTCAAGTGAGCCAGGCATGCAGCAGATTCTGCACCGTCAAGGCAGAATGGAGAGGGAAGGCCAGAGCTTCCTGAAGGGTTTGGACCTGTTGTTTCTTGGAAACTAGGGGGAGGGTGGGGCAAAGGCACGCCCAAGAATCCTGGCAGACTCAGAAGGGAGAGGAAAAAAATCTCTCATGTCATAGCCACTTGTTCATTTGACAAAATCTGGGATTTTGTTGGTTCCTTGGGCTCCTGGCTGAGCAAGGGTGAGAGGAATCTCCTGGGTTTGCAGATCTGGCATGACCATGGATGAGCTGATTTCAAACAACTTTCTAATGTAAACTTAAAATTTATTCCCTCAGAATTCTAAAGCTCCACCTCAAATCTAACTAAATGGTTAAGTTCTAAAATGATATATGCATTTTGCAATTTTTCTGTCCTTATAGTCCTAGCATGGGATGACAAGTTTACTAGTGAGCACTAAACTCACCTGGAGCTCACCCAAGACCGATTAAATCAGAAATATGACCAGTTGGCATATTAATATCTATGTAGAAGTTTCCAATAGATTTAATGAGCAACCAGGGTTGAGAGCCTCTGCAATATTTGAACCAATCTGTCAACCAGTATTTCTAGAGGTTTACTCAATATTAACATTGTGCTACATCCTGGGACTACAGATAAAGTGGTGATGTGGGCGCTCAGTGAGAGGAACTGACAATAGCTATTGGAGTGTGAGGAGGGCTCAGTCTGAGGAAGGAGGAAAACCAGTAGAGAAGAGAGTCCAGGAAGGAAGACAGTATTTCAAGGAGTTCAGCCTGATCAACAGAGCCTGTGCTGCAGAGCAGTCCCTAATCAGATAATTTGAAATGTCTCAATATTGGATAACAGGAAGATTGTTGGTGACTTTGAGATCATTTGCGCTGAGATTTCAGTTGGCTGAGGAGATAAGGAAACAAAGATAAATATGGACTGAAGTGTTAAGAATTCTGGTTATGAAGTGACAGTTTTAATGGGGATAGGGGTCTAGGATTTTTTTTCTTCCAGTTGTTTTTCTTTTTCTTTTCTCTTTGCGGTACGCGGGCCTCCCACTGCTGTGGCCTCTCCTGTTGTGGAGCCCAGGCTCTGGACGCGCAGGCTCAGCGGCCATGGCTCACGGGCCCAGCCGCTCTGCGGCATGTGGGATCTTCCCGGATCGGGGCTCGAACCCGTGTCCCCTGCATGGGCAGGCGGACTCTCAACCACTGCACCACCAGGGAAGCCCCTTTTCTTCCAGTTTTATGGAGATATAATTGACATATAACATTATATTAGTTTAAGGTGTACAATATAATGCTTTGATATATGTATATTAACTGAGAAATGATCACCACAATAAGCTTAACATCCATCACCTCACATAGTTACAATTTTTTTCTTGCAAAACGTCCTTTTAAGGTCTACTCTCTTAGCAACTTTCAAATATACAATACAGTATTGCCAACTATAGCCACCATGCTGTACATTACATCTCTAGAACTTATTTATCTTAAAGCTAGAAGTTTGTACCTTTTTGACTATCTTCACTCATTTCCCCCAGCTCCCACCCTTCACCTCCGGCAGCCACCAATCTCTTCCCTGTTTCATCTTAACCATTTTAAGTGTACTGTTCAGTAGTGTAAAGTGTATTCACACTGTTGTACAACCAATCTCCAGAACTGTTTCATCCTGCAAAAGTGAAACACTATAACCGTTAAAAACAACTCCACATTCTCCCTTGCCCTAAGCTCCGGGCAACCACCATTCTACTTTCTGTCTCTACAAATATGACTGCTCTAGGTACCTCATATTAGTGGAATTGTACAATATTTGTCTTTTGTGATTGGCTTATTTCACTTAGCGTAAAGTCCTCAGGGTTCATCCATGTTGTAGCATTTGTCAGAATTCTCTTCCTTTTTAGGGCTGAGTAATATTTCATACACAATATGTTGTCTATCCAATCATCCACTGATGGACACTTGGCTGCTTCCACCTTTTGGCTAAACTGTGAATAATGCTGTTATATACATGTGTGTACAAGTATCTGTTTGAGTCCCTACTTTCAATTCTTTTGGGCACATATCCATAAATGGAAATGCTGGATCATATGGTAACTCTATTTTTAGTTTTTTGAGGACCTGTAATACTGTCTTCCATAGAAACTGCACCATTTTACATTCCCACCAATAGTGCACAAAGGTTTCAATTTTTCCACATCCATACAAACACTTGTTATTTTTATTTATTTATTTATTTATTTATTTATTTATTTATTTATTTTTGCGGTACATGGGCCTCTCACTGTTGTGGCCTCTCCCGTTGCGGAGCACAGGCTCCGGATGCACAGGCTCCGCGGCCATGGCTCACAGGCCCAGCTGCTCCGTGGCATGTGGGATCCTCCTGGACTGGGGCACGAACCTGTGTCCCCTGCATCGGCAGGCGGACTCTCAACCACTGCGCCACCAGAGAAGCCCCTAGTTATTTATTATTGATAGTAGCCTACCTAATGGGTGTGAGGTGGCAGCTTACTGTGGTTTTGACTTGCATTTCCCTGATGATTAGTGATGTTGAACATTTTTTTCATGTGCTTATGGGCCACTTGTATGTCTTCTTTAGAGAAATGTCTAGTCAAGTCCTGTGCCCTTTATTTAATTGGGTTGCTTGTTTTTCATTGTTGTTGAGATCAAGAACGTTTAAATATTTTTGCAGTGTGTATCCAGAGCTACACTGTAGGGTTTATTTAAGTCCAAGGCTTTTAATTTTTCTCCAGTGACTCTGTCACAGTCCCTGTTGTGAAACACAATGGGCTCCTTGAGGTAAATTCCATGTTTAGGTAGCATTTAATGTGGTTTTCCCAGTTTTTAATTTTAACTTATGATAATTTGGGTCAGATTTTTTACATAAACCGGGTGCTACATCTCTTGACATAGCAAAGCTTATCTGTTATTCTCTGTGCTGATGACATGGTTCTAGCCTGAATGATTGATTTCATCAGGAGGAACAGCTCAGTGTCAAGTATGCCATCTTTAGAATGCATTCCTGTGAGGTAGAACTACACAGTTCTGTTGAAGAGCTAAGTGTAGCTATGTTCCAGGGGTATTGGGGGTGGTGGTGTGTGTTTTGGGACCAACACCACCCCTTGGAACCTGGGAGATTTAATTTTGCTCCAAGTTAATGGCTCCACAGGGACCCCATTGAGGTTCATAAGTGGGAGGTACAGTTGGTTGCTAGCTTCTCTCTTAAACATCTTTCAGGCCAAAGGTATCTCTTAAGTGCTGTAGGTACAGAAATTTAGGGCTTTGCTCTACTTTTTAGTGTCTTGAGGGCAGATACAAACGTGCTTTTTTGAGAAAAGTCTTGTTTACCTATAGATGTTCTTAGCCCACTCTGCATTAAGGCCTTACCAAAGGGCAAGAGCATAAATCGGACTCTCTGGTTTCCTAACTGTCTACATGTCTGGGGTCTAAGCATGAGAATCTCCTTTCAGTCAGCCACAGAGAATAGGTAGGGAAATTATGAAGTCAACAGTAAACTCAGTTTTGGAATTGTCTTCTACAGGTACCTTGTGAAAGCCCTGATGAGAAAAATGCTATGTGAGAAGAATAGGCAAAGAGAGATACTAAACACTCATTTCTTTAGCTTCTCTGGGCGACTTTCTGGCATTGAGTTGCAGTACCTCAAACTTGGGTCTGCATATATTGTTCTGGTGCCACACAGAAAGTCTGGGCCCAAACTAAAACCTAACAACATTCCTTCAACTTTTATTGATCCCCTCTATAAGAAATAGTATGTACGGAGCATCTTGGATTCTTTTTTCCTTTCTTTATTGGGGGTAAAACCACAATAAGCACTGTGCTGTTATTATGTATATAAAGCTATTCATAGTAAATTATTTTCAGAGCCAGAAAAAGAAAAAAGGCTGTTCCAAAAGCAGTTTTGCTTTCTTTTTTTTTAAAACAAAAATAAAATTATGTAACCCTGTGAATTTCTTTGCTTCTGCCTTGGCTGTCAGGAAGGTATTAAAGTCAATTATTCTTTTTAATCGAATATTTTTTGATATCAGTATTTGCTGACCTTGCTTTTTATTTGTTTTGTGTATTCATTTTTTTTTTTTTTAAGGTGCTGGCAGGGTTGATTTCTTCTGAGGTCTCTCTCCTTGGCTTGTAGATGGCTGGCTTCTCCCTGTTTCCTCACAGGGCCTTTCTTTTTTTCTGAAAAAGATTTATTTATTATTTATTTATTTCTTTTATTTATTTTTAGATGCATCAGGTCTTAGTTGCGGCATGCAGGATCTTCTCTGAAGCGTGTGGGATCTTTCATTGTGGCGTGAGGGCTCTTCGTTGTTGTGCATGGGCTTCTCTCTAGTTGTGGCACTCAGGCTCATTAGTTGTGGCATGTGGGCTGCCCGTGGCCTGTGAGATCTTAGTTCCCTGACCAGGGATCGAACCTGCGTCCCCTGCATTGGAAGGCGGATTCTTGATCACTGAACCACTAGCGGGAGTCCCCGGGGAGTCCCCTCACATGGCCTTTCTTATGTGTTGTGTATTCTTTTTAAACAGGTTCACTGAGGTATAATTTACCATAATAACAAGCCATTTAAACTGTACAGTTCAATGATTTTTAGCAAATTTATAGAGTTGTGCAACTATCATCACAACCTAATTTTAGAATATTTTCATCATCCCCAAAGATCCCTTCCCCCAGCCCCAGACAACCACTAACCTATTTTCTGCCTCTATAGATTTGCCTACTCTGGATATTTCATGTAAATGGAATCATACAATATGTGGCCTTTGTGACTGGCTCCTTTCATTGAGCATGATGTTTTCCAGGTGCATCCACACTGTAGCATATATGAGTACTTTATTCCTTTTTATTGCTGAATAATATTCCATTGTATGCATGTACCACATTTTGTTTATCTATTAGTCAGTTGATGGGCATATGTATTGTTTCCAGGTTTTGGTCATTATGAATAATGCTGCTATGAATATTCACTTACTAGTCTTTGTATAGATGTATATTTTTATTTCTCTTTGGTAGATACTTAGGAGTAGAATTGCTGAGTCTTATGGTTAATCTATGTTTAACTTTTTAAGAAACTACCCAACTGTTTTCCAAAGTAATGGTACCATTTAACAATTCTACCAACAACGTATAAGGGTTCTAGTTTTGCCGTGTCCTCACCAACACTTGATATTGTATATGCCTTTTGGGTTATAGTAATTTTAGTAGATGTGAAGTAGTGTCTCACTGCAGCTTTAATTTGGATTTCCCTAGTGACAGATGATGTTAAGTATCTTTTCATGTACTTATTGGTCATTCATATATCTTCTTTAATGAAATATTTATTTAAATCTTTTCCCTATATTTTAATTGTCTTGTCTTATTTGTCAGTTGGTCTTATTTGTTGGTTGGTCTTATTTGTATATTTAATTGTCTTGTCTTGGTTATTTGTCTTTTTTTTTTTTTGCAGTACGCAGGCCTCTCAGTGTTGTGGCCTCTCCCGTTGCAGAGCACAGGCTCAGCGGCCATGGCTCATGGGCCCAGCTGCTCCACGGCATGTGGGATCTTCCCGGACCGGGGCACGAACCCGTGTCCCCTGCGTCGGCAGGCGGACTCTCAACCACTGCGCCATCAGGGAAGCCCTGGTTATTTGTCTTATCATTAAATTGTAGGAGCTCTTTATGTATTCTGGATGTAAGTATTTTATCAGATAGATGACTTGCAAATATTATCTCCCAGTTTGCCTTTTTATTTTCCTAATAGTGTCTTTTTGAAGTGCCAAATTTTAAAATTTTGGTGAAGTCCAATTCATCAATTTTTTCTTTGTATATCATGCTTTTGATATAATATCTAAGAAATCTTTGCCTAGCCCGAGGTCACAGAGATGTTCTCCTATGTTTTCTTCTAAAAGTTGTATAGTTTTAGTTCTTACGTATAGTAAAAGAAGTTAGTTAAGACTGTTATTCATTTTGAGCTAATTTTTGTTGTATGGTGTGAAGTAAGGGTCTAAATTCATCCTTTTCCTCATGAATATCTAATGGTCCCAGCACAATTTGTTGAAAAGATGGCTTGTGTAATTGTTGACTCTGCTTTTATTACATTTATGCCTTTCAAGAAAAGGAGAAGTAGGCAGGGCATAAAGAATTAATGTCTGTACGAAGATAAAGAGACTTCTGTGTTGGAGTTTTAAGTACTTACATGAGAGAACGAGCATCTGGCTGATGTTTTAAAGAATAAATTGAACCAAGATTTTATTTTGTTTCCTTCATCTCCCCTGTTCCCTCCCCAACCCTGCACTGAACATCTTCTTCTCTCCTGTGAGAGGAAGTGAAAGTGGCATAAACACAAATATCTTTACTGTGCCCTTCCCATTTAAGAAAAAAAAAAGTCCCACTCTGCTGGGTCAGTTTATTACTGAATTACCCTTTACCAACAGTTCTATTGAAATTTTTGGAAGTTGACTTTCCCCAGGAAGCAGAACTGCTATTCCTGGTTCTTGGTGTTATTTAATAAATCTAGCTGGTCACTTTTAAGGATGCTAACAGGAGCCGTGAGAGACCATCCCTCAATATCACAGAACTCTTCTTTATATTTGATTTACGGATGAATCTCTCACAAGAAATGTCTTAGGAGATATCGCTAGAGTTGGGAACTCTCCACATCCAGATCCTACATGTATCTATGATAATGGGTAGAGGTAACCCCAAATAAGAATAGGTTCAATTGCCTTCTGGGGTTAACGGATACAAGGTAGCAAAAGCAGCATCCTTGGGGAAGTCTGTCTCTAGAAAAATACTATCCATCTGCTCTCTTAAGTCTTTACAAAGAACAGGATGATTACATCTTCCTTTATGGAAATTTACTGAGTTCCTCTGTTTTATGGTGCTGACTTAGCAGCTATAACTTGGGCCCTTTTCTACTCTGGCTTTGCCAAAGACCTGTCACAATCAGGGCTGTGGCATAATAATAAAAAAAATAATAAGGTAATACGTATATAGATATTATTATCTACAAGATACTCTTTTCCTGCCTTACATATATTAACTCATTTAACTGTGTGTGCCCTGGGGCATACCTTAAAACTGGCATTGTTGAAGGGAGTATGTATAGAAGTAACTGAGGTGGTTATTTGGAGAATGGTAAACTCCCTTTCATCAAATAGCTTCAACCAGAGAAAAGTCTTGAAATGTTGGTTGAGGGATAAAGCTGAACAGCAGTGTCCTTTATTTTACTTTTTTTTAAGGTAGGTATTATTTTTATTATTTACATTTTATAGATAAGGAAACTAAAGGACAGAGAGGTTAAGATGTTTGTGCAAGCTCACACAGCTAATGATAATAACAGAGCACTTAGTATAGTCACAGTTCTGAGTGCTTTATATGTAATAATACCATTTAATTCTCACCTGTGTGATAGATGATGACATGGTCCCCATTTACAAGTGAATAAACTGAGGTCCAGAAGGGTTTAGTAACTTGCCCAAGGTTACACAGCTAGTAAGTGGCAAGGCTGGGATTTGAATCTGGATAGTCTGGGTCTAGGTAGCAGTATCCTTTTTTGAGTCCCATATTTTTTCATTTCTAGAACTCATCTGAGGGGTTCATCACCTGATTTGGTTAGACATATTCTTTTCATATCCTTCCACAAGGACCTCCAGAATCTCCATCCTCCCACATCTCTAGGCACCTACTTTAGTAGCCTGGCACTCAAGAGCAATGCAAGTCTTGTCCTTGGCAGGCTGGGTCCCTCTTGGTACCTTCCTGCACTGTGTTCCAGTGTGGCAGCCATTTGCTGGAACAGGGCAGTTTCAGCATCCAGGGGAAGGTCTTCCAAAATTCTAACCCACTGTTGGTCAGAACTAAGAATTCCACTTAGCTTAAGATTTAGTTAGCATACACACATTCTGGCTTCCTCTAAGCTTTTAGCCAGTTTTCTTGTTTGTTTTTGTTTTGTTTTTTTTAATTAGTATAAGATTCAGGAGCAAGTTTTTTGGGAGGAAAGAAAAGTACAGGAGAGATTCTGAGGGCACAGGGTGTCTGAAATAGCAAGGGGAGCCAGGGAAGGGAGGAAAAGTTGGAAAGCCTTTGTCTACCTCAAAATTTTGCTGAGTGCCTCACCCTGATAGTAGGGGTAATAGATATGCAGGCAGGTCCTGCATTGCTGCCCCCAAATTAGGGGGCACACACCTTTGTTGTGTGTCACAGGAGAATGACTCAAATGGTGGAAATGTCCAAACAAATAAGAAAGGAGATAGGTTATTACACATGGGGTTTAAGAACTAGTTTTGGACAGGTGGTACCTGGTGGCACCAGGGAAAATATGCCTTTGGTGGCTTCTCTTTCACTGATGCATTAGGACTTATCTTGCTAAACTGGGAACATGACCAAAATGTCCTTAACATTCCCCTCAGGTTGACTAAACTTTAGACAGTCTTCTTCCTGACTATAAGGTCACTGACCTCTCTTTTCTTAGAGCATTTACTTTAGAAAACTTGTAAATTCTTTGCCCATTTGAGATGTAAATCTTTTCCTAGCCTCTTGCCTGTTTTACAATTGAAGACCATCTTTATCAAGGACCTGGGAGCCATCATGTGAAATATAATCATCAAGAAAGATGGCACCCAGATCTCCTGGTCTATGTGGGAGGCTAGGGGCCACCTAATTTGATCAGCCTTTGTCAATTAGCAAACACAAATGGCCTAAACACATTGACCAATCTCCCCAGTAACATCCTTCAGTACTTTTCCAGTACCTCGCTTTAGCACTTAAAAACTCTCCTGCTTTTTGTTTCTAAGGAAGTTGAGTTCAGTCTCTCTGCCCTAGTGCAAGAGACCTGACCCCTATTGCGATATTGAATAAAATCTTCCTTGCTAGTAAACTCTGTTCTCTGAAATTTTTCTTTGACATGTAGAGACTTGAACAGTATTTTATCTAAACTGATTCTCAGTGAGTTTGGAAAGCCATTAACCAAGAGGACAGGATAACTTTATCACAGTATACTATTATTTGGGCTCATTACTGGGGATCTGCTACATAAAACATTTGATGTGTTATTAGTCACTTACAATAAATTCAAAATCAAAGCCAGAATGCTTCTCATCTTTCTTTGCCATATACATATATGTTTGGGCTATCCTGTATGTATATGTGTATGTATATACATATGTATATATATGTATATACATACACACACAATTTCATACACACAATTAGTAGTAGCTATCATTTTTTGTAGGCCTACTGTGTGCTAGGCACTGTGTACTTTATATATGCAGTACTTTACAAACATTTCCTTATTTAATCCTTACAGCATTTCTATGAGCTAGGTACCCTTATTTATTTCACAGATGAGAAGCTGAGGCTGAATTAAGTAACTACCTCAATTGCTCTCAGAGTGTGATTTGAACCCAATCCGTCAATCTACAAATCATGGCATCAGGGTTTGAATGGCTGCCCTTCAAGGAGTCACTGAGCTACCTCATTAGTATTCTGGCTGAGAGGAAAACTCATATTTCCAGAAGGGGTTAAGGAAGAGCTTCTGTTAAATTGTACCTCCATCCCACCTCCCAGAGAAGTTGCAGAAGATTTTGCCATTCCTTAGAGGACCCGCGTCTCAAAGTGTGCCCCAGCTCCCCCCTTCCCCTGGATCTGTCACCTGAATCTCTGCTTTGTGGTCTGGCCCAACCCCTTGGAGCAGCCATTCTGACCTTCATTTCAAGGGTGCTCTGACAAGGACAGCTGGGGTTTCCTCTGGTGCTTCCAGCACATGCTGTGTATTCCCTCTTTGGACCATGAGGATGGTAGCAATTTCCTCTCTGACTCGTGCTTAGGAAGAGGTTCCAACGTTTCCTCTGTCATTCTCTCAACACTCTGTCCTCTTGGCAGCACTTGGGTGACGAATACAACTCAAACAATGCACTGTGATATCACCAGCTCACAAGTAATGACATCAGAAGGCACACCAATAACCAGAGCACAAGGAAGCGGACAGCAATGTTTTCTATTGATACTTATTTCAAAATATCAGCAGTGCCAGAAAATAAATCCCTGTTAAGAAAACCTAAGTCTTTCTAGTTTCCAATTTTTTAATGAGATGGAAGGAAAAAGACCTTTCTAGAACTGACTAACTTCAGCACTGTTTATATTAGAGTCTGTGCTTGAAAGTATCACAGACAAAATTTCAGAAGCATCACAGTGCCTAGAGAAAATATCTATGGGACAGTGAATGGCTCCATGCGCTGAGGTAGGTGGTAAGTCATTTTTTTACTACATAGCCCACCCCTCTCATGTGGAGTGCAGTGAGGTTTTATTCTGTGAACCTGTGGAAAGCACCTTGCAGGTTTATGAACCCGGGCCACTTGGATTCAGGGGAGCAGTGGTGAGGTCACAAAAATGTTTTGCCTCCAACTTTTCTCCTTCTCCCTATTGGAGTGGCTCCCTTCTCACTAGGCCTCTACTACACAGTGCTTGCCTCAGATTTAATGTAAGAATTTTATTTCTAATATTTATTACTGGTGTCACTAATAGATATTTTTCAGTGAGGATGAGACATTTTGTAGAAATCAACATATACTATCCTAGACAAGGAAAGTTAAAATGCCTTAAAATAATAACTTTCCCTAATTGTAAGCACTTTGTGGAAAATTTGGGAAGTGTAGGAAGGATAGAAATTACTTGCAATCCCATTTACCCAGAAGCAACCATTGCGAATAGTTTTTCTTTTTTCTTTCGATATTTCTTTCCGAAGCTCTGTTGTTTTCAAATATAAAGACTTGGCCCCTGCCCAGCAAGAACTTACAACTTTAAGAGTAACACAAATGAGAAAAATTTAGACAAAATATTGGGTTGGCCAAAAAGTTCATTTGGTTTTAAGTACAAAAAAAAAGACATTTTTCATTTTCACAAGGAACTTTATTGAGTAACATATTCACTAACCGAACGAATTTTTGGCCAACCCAGTAAGATAAAAAACCAGGTGACGTATGCCACCTGATGATTATGATAGGAAATAGCAGCTCCAATTTTTCTGTGAACATATCTGCTTAATTTTTATATTAAAATGAGAAAATTATAAGATTCCACATAGAGCCAATTTAGGAAAATAGGTGGGTCTTTGAAGATTCCAGCGGACAAGCTACAGTTAATTAGTGGCTCTAAAACAAGTGAATGAGCATGATGAAAACAGCTAATGAAGAAGCTGGGAATTAATCAGAAGCCTAGGAAGTCAGAAAACAAATCTAAGATATTGACTACATACTGTATATATATATTTTAACATCTTTATTGGAGTATAATTGCTTTACGATGTTGTATTAGTTTCTGCTTTATAACAAAGTGAATCAGCTATACATGTACATATATCCCCATATCGCCTCCCTCTTGAGCCTCCCTCCCACCCTCCCTATCCCACCCCTCTAGGTGGTCGCAAAGCACTGATCTGATCTCCCTGTACTATGCGGCTGCTTCTCACTAGCTATCTATTTTATATTTGGGAATGAATATATATGTCCATGCCACTCTCTCACTTCGTCCCAGCTTACCATTCCCCCTCCCCATGTCCTCAAGTCCATTCTCTACGTCTGCATCTTTGTTCCTGTCCTGCCCCTAGGTTCTTCAGAACCACTTTTTTTTTCTTTTTTTTTTTTAGGTTCCATATATATGTGTTAGCATACAGTATTTGTTTTTCTCTTTCTGACTTAATTCACTCTGTATGACAGTCTTTAGGTCCATCCACCTCACTACAAATAACTCAATTTCATTTCTTTTTATGGCTGAGTAATATTCTATTGTATATATCTGCCACATCTTCTTTATCCATTCATCTGTCGATGGACACTTAGGTTGCTTCCGTGTCCTGGCTATTGTAAGTAGAGCTGCAATGAATATTGTGGTACATGACTCTTCCTGAATTGTAGTTTTCTCAGGGTATATGCCCAGTAGCGGGATTGCTGGGTCGTATGGTAGTTCTATTTTTAGTTTTTTAAGGAACCTCCATACTGTTCTCCATAGTGGCTGTACCAATTTACATTCCCACCAACAGTGCAAGAGGGTTCCATTTTCTCCACACCCTCTCAAGCATTTATTGTTTGTAGATTTTTTGATGACGGCCATTCTGACTGGTGTGAGGTGATACCTCATTGTAGTTTTGATTTGCATTTCTCTAATGATTAGTGATGTTGAGCATCCTTTCATGTGTTTGTTGGCAGTCTGTATATCTTCTCTGGAGAATGTCTATTTAGGTCTGCATCCCAGTTTTGGATTGGGTTGTTTGTTTTTTTGATGTTGAGCTGCATGAGCTGCCTGTAAATTTTGGAGATTAATCCTTTGTCTGTCACTTCATCTGCAAATATATTCTCCCATTCAGAGGGTTGTCTTTTCGTCTTGTTTATGGTTTCCTTTGCTTTGCAAAAGCTTCTAAGTTTCATTAGGTCCCATTTGTTTATTTTTGCTTTTATTTCCATTTCTCTAGGAGGTGGGTCAAAACGGATCTTTCTGTGATTTATGCCACAGAGTGTTCTGCCTATGTTTTCCTCTAAGAGTTTTATAGTGTCTGGCCTACATTTAGGTCTTTAATCCATTTTGAGTTTATTTTTGTGTATGGTGTTAGGGAGTGTTCTAATTTCATCCTTTTCCATGTAGCTGTCCAGTTTTCCCAGCACCACTTATTGAAGAGGCTGTCTTCTCTCCATTGTATATTCTTGCCTCCTTTATCAAAAATAAGGTGACCATATGTATGTGGGTTTACCTCTGGGCTCTCTATTCTGTTCCATTGATCTATATTTCTGTTTTTGTGCCAGGACCATACTGCCTTGATTACTGTAGCTTTGTAGTAGAGTTTGAAGTCTGGGAGCCTGATTCCCCCAGCTCTGTTTTTCTTTGTCAAGATTGCTTTGGCTATTTGGGGTCTTTTGTGTTTCCTTACAAATTGAAAATTTTTTGTTCTAGTTCTGTGAAAAATGCCATTGGTAGTTTGATAGGGATTGCATTGAATCTGTGGATTGCTTTGGGTAGTATTGTCATTTTCACAATGTTGATTCTTCCAATCCAAAAATATGATATATCTCTCCATCTGTTTGTATCACCATTAATTTCTTTCATCAGTGTCTTATAGTTTTCTGCATACAGGTCTTTTGCCACCTTCAGTAGATTAATTCTTAGATATTTTATTCTTTTTGCCACAATGATAAATGGGAGTGTTTCCTTAATTTCTCTTTCAGATTTTTCATCATTAGTGTATAGGAATGCCAGAGATTTCTGTGCATTACTTTTTTATCCTGCTACTTTACCAAATTCATTCATTAGCTCTAGTAGTTTTCTGGTAGCATCTTTAGGATTCTCTATGTATACTATCATGTCATCTGCAAACAGTGACAGTTTTACTTCTTTTCTGATTTGGATTACTTTTATTTCTTTTTCTTCCTTGATTGCTGTGGCTAAAACTTCCAAAACTATGTTGAATAAGAGTGGTGAGAGTGGGCAACCTTGTCTTGTTCCTGATCTTAGTGTAAATGGTTTCAGTTTTTCACCATTGAGAATGATGTTGGTTGTGGGTTTGTCATATATGGCCTCTATTATGTTGAGGTAAGTTCCCTGTATGCCTACTTTCTGCAGGGTTTTTATCATAAATGGGTGTTGAATTTTGTTGAAAGCTTTTTCTGCATCTATTGAGATGATCATATGTTTTTCTCCTTCAATTTGTTAATATGGTTTATCACATTGATTGATTTGTGTATGTATAAGAATTCTTGCATTTTAATGTGCTGTTGGATTCTGTTTGCTAGTATTTTGTTGAGGATTTTTGCAACTACATTCATCAGTGATATTGGCCTGTAGTTTTCTTTCTTTGTGACATCTTTGTCTGGTTTTGGTATCAGGGTGATGGTGGCCTCATAGCATGAGTTTGGGAGTGTTCCTCCCTCTGCTATACTTTGGAAGAGTTTGAGAAGGATAGGTGTTAGCTCTTCTCTAAATGTTTGATAGAATTCACCTGTGAAGCCATTTGGTCCTGGGCTTTTGTTTGTGGGAAGATTTTTAATCACAGTTTCAATTTCAGTGCTTGTGATTGATCTGTTTATATTTTCTCTTTCTTCCTGGTTCAGTCTTGGAAGGTTGTATTTTTCTAAGAATTTGTCCGTTTCTTCCAGATTGTCCATTTTATTGGCATAGAGTTGCTTGTAGTAATCCCTCATGATTTTTTTGTATTTCTGCAGTGTCAGTTGTTACTTCTCCTTTTTCATTTCTGATTCTATTGATTTGAGTCTTCTCCCTTTTTTTCTTGATGAGTCTGGCTAATGGTTTATCAATTTTGTTTATCTTCTCAAAGATCCAGCTTTTAGTTTTATTGATCGTTGCTATTGTTTGCTTCATTTTATTTTCATTTACTTCTGAACTGATCTTTATGATTTCTTTCCTTCTGCTAACTTTGGTTTTTTTTTGTTCTTCTTTCTCAAATTGTTTTAGGTGGAATTTTAGCTTGTTTGAGATGATTCTTGTTTCTTGAGGTAGGATTGTATTGCTAAATACTTCCGTCTTAAAACTGCTTTGGCTGCAACTCATAGGTTGTGGGTTGTTGTGTTTTCATTGTCATTTGTTTCTAAGTATTTTGTATCTAAGTATTCTAAGATATTTTTCTGTAATTGATATCTAGTCTCATAGCGTTGTGGTCGGAAATGATACTTGATACAATTTCAATTTTCTTCAATTTACCAAGCCTTGATTTGTGACCCAAGATATGATCTATCCTGGAGAATGTTCCATGAGCACTTGAGAAAAATGTGTATTCTGTTGTTTTTGGATGGAATGTCCTATAAATATCAATTAAGTCCATCTTGTTTAATGTATCATTTAAGCTTGTGTTTCCTTATTTATTTTCATTTTGGATTATCTGTCCATTGGTGAAAGTGGGGTGTTTAAGTCCCCTACTAAGATTGTGCTACCGTCGATTTCCCCTTTTATGGTTTTTAGTATTTGCCTTATGCACCTATGTTGGGTGCATAAATATTTACAATAGTTATATTTTCTTCTTGGATTGATTCCTTGATCATTATGTTGTATCCTTCTTTGTCTCTTGTAATAGTGTTTACTTTAAAGTCTATTTTTTCTGATATGAGAATTGCTACTTCAGCTTTCTTTTGATTTCCATTTGCATGGAATATTCTTTTCCATTCCCTCACTTTCATTCTGTGTGTTTCCCTAGGTCTGAAGTCGGTCTCTTGTAGGCAGCATATATATGGGTGTGGTTTTTGTATCCATTCAGCCAGTCTATGTCTTTTGGTTGGAGCATTTAATCCATTTATATTTAAGGTAGTTATCCATATGTATGTTCCTATTACCATTGTCTTAATTGTTTTGGGTTTGTTATTTTAGTTCTTTTCCTTCTCTTGTGTTTCTTGCCTAGAGAGATTCCTTTAGCATTTGTTGTAAAGCTGGTTTGGTGGTGCTGAATTCTCTTACCTTTTCCTTGTCTGTAAAGGTTTTAATTTCTCTGTCGAATCTGAATGAGATCCTTGCTAGGTAGAGTAGTGTTAGTTGTAGGTTTTTCCCTTTCATCACTTAAGTATGTCCTGCCACTCCCTTCAGGCTTGCAGAGTTTCTGAAGTGTTGACAAAGAGACGTGTATCTTCTAGATAGGAGACTGGAAGCTCCTTCTCTTGGAACTCTACCAAACGAAGAGAAAGAAGCAATGTTACTGATATTTGAGGAGTGGGATCTCTAAGGAAATAGCCCAGCTGGATCAACAGGTACAGTGAAGCCTGTAGTAATCAATCCCCAACCACAGGTTCAGAACTTCCAATCAGCTCTTTCAGGGCTACACTCTTAAATAGATGATAGGCAAGCAAGGTCACCAGGTAAATGAGGTAAGACTTTGCCATGAAACATAGAGACCGAAACAAACACACAGAAAAAAAGCAACCTGGAAGAAAAGAAAAATTTTCAGGGGAAAGACTACTTAAAAAATCATCAGTAGTGTTCTCAGAGAGCTGTAAAAGGACATCGCATTCCTGAAATAAGAACAGGTTGTTTTAAAAAAGGACAATTGGGAACTCTTAGAAACTAAAAATATGATAACAGAAATGAAAAGCTCAACAGCACAGTGGGGAGATAAAATTGAGAAAATCTCCACGAAATTTGAGAAAACAGGAAAAGAGATGGAAAATAGAAAATATAATAAAATTAGAGGCCCAGATTGTGAAGTTCAAAATCTTTAAAACAGGAGTTCAAAAGGAGAAAAAGGAAAGAGGGAAAAGAGAAAAGAGGAAATTATTACCAAAATAGTCAAAGAAAAATTTCCATAAGTAAAAGTTAGAGTTTCCAGGTTGAAAGGATCCATCGATTTCCCAGCAGAGTTAAAAACACATAATTTTGTACTTTCACAAGTTCTACAAATTTCCAGAAAAAAGTCACATACAAAAGATAAAAAAATCAGAACACCAAGCATTTGTCAACTAGAACATGGCCTCCAAATTTTTGAGGAAAAATGATTCCTTGAATTCTACACTCAGCCAAATTCATAAGCAAAGGTGAGGATGGAATAAAAAATGTTCAGATATAGTCTGAAAAATTTAATCTCCTATGAGCTTTTTCTCAGAGATATGATCCATTAAAATGAGGGAGTAAACTAAAAAAGGGAAAGACACAGGAAATAAGAAACAGGGCATTTAATATTAGAGAGTGGAAAGGACTCTTCAGAATGAATAAAGGGAAAGCCTAAGACAATAGCTAGGCATTGGGCATAGAGACAATAGTTAGGCGTTAATATCTAGAATTAACTGAATCAGAAGGTTCCAGAAGAGATTTTTCTCAAGAAGATGAAATTAATAGACTGACACTGTGTTTCACAATATATTGATGGGAGTTTCAGACATCTGGCAGAGATTTTGGGATTGAATTGGTGATAAGTAAATAGAAAACCAAGAATATGAGAAAATAGGGAAAAGAAGCATCAGTTATTAACTGTTCCCCCTTCTTTCCCCTCTCCCCATCCCCATTAACCAAAGCTTTTACAGGGAAGGAAAGTAATCATGTAGATTGCATGTCTCAACTGTGGATGGCATTTATATAGTCACAGTAATGTAAACAATGAATGTTGTTGTAACCAAAATTTCAATATAGCTCTACTGAGTGAATGAGGGGATGGTAGTGGTTATGGGACAATCCGTGTGTGTTTGTGGTGGGGAGAGAGGAATAGGTTAAAGAAAGCTAAGCATCATCTTCCCTGGTAGAAAATCAACAGATAATGACTAAAACTGAAAAATCAAGAAACTTACAATATGTGCATGTTATTTAGTGATACAGTGATAAATTCCAAAAGAATCCTCTGAAGGAGAGGAAAGATATTGCCTCTGGGAGGGGGTCATTTTTTTATATTAGGCCTTGTAAAATAACTGTACTTATCTTCAAATTATGTGAATGTATACCTCTGATAAAAATTTTAAAAAGTTAGAATAAATTTTATTCAGATTTTACCACTGATAGCTCAACTTTCTTGAGGTTTATTTTCCATATGTATGTGTATATATATATATATATATATATGTATCTATATACACACACATATATATAAAAGCATTCTAATCCATAATTAAAATATGTATTATTTTGGCCAGTTGTTCTGGAGTCTATTCCCAGGGAATCATTTGTGGGTATCCAAGGATCCTATTTGAAAGCGACCTTCAATCATTTCTTCTGTGTATGCAAAGATTCTGGGAAACAGTGAAAAGGAAAAAAGAGGAGGCAGGAAGGAGGAAAACTTTTAAATATTACCACAAATGCATGATTAGTCTATGAATTAAGGAGAGTCCTTGTCCCTGGATAATTCAGAATGAACACACTTCCCCTTCACTCAGAGCTAGAGCAGCAAGTTTACTCTGGGAGGCTTACACAGTGACCATTTCAGAGAAGGAATCTTGTAATTAAAGAACCATGGCTCTATAATTGACACAGATGTTCAGGTGTGAGTTATTGAAAAATGATCTTCATTCTTACTGTGAAATGAGACTGGTCCAGGTGAGGCTGGTCTCTCAAAGAAGGAAAACCCAACATGGTGCAATATGTGCTCAGGTAAGGCAGTGGGTGTATTTTGGACACCAAGTTGCCTCTGGCTCAAATTCTCTTGGGCTTAATTCCCACCTCTTGCTTGTAAGCCCTCTGGTACTTGCGGCTGTTACTAAAAGCTGTGCTTCTCACACTTGAGTGAGCCTCGGAGTAACCTGGAGGGCTTGTTAAAACACAGATTCCTGAGTCATACCTCCAGAGATTTTAGTTCAGCAAGGGACCCAGAATTTTCATTTTTAACAAATTCGCATGTGGTGCTGCTGCTACTTGGTGAGTGGGTCACACTCTGTGTGGCACCAAGTGCAGAATTTTGAGAGGTTCAGATAAACAGCAGATGAGTTTAATGGGAAAGAG
>NW_006769290.1:752674-771341 GCF_000442215.2 Lipotes vexillifer
GAAAGAGTGAGTGTGTCAGTTGCTCCTAGGTATTATTTGTTTTTGTTTTTATAATGAAATATATCCTATAAACAGAAGAAGTGTACAAAATGTATTTAAGCATATATGTATTTGTTAAAGTATTATGTTTTAAAAAACCCAAGTACCCACCAGCCAGGTAAAAAAAATAGAACATTCCAGCACATTAGAGCATCCTTGGGCCGACTTGATTAGCTAGTATTTTGTTTGGTTTTTAGCATCTATGTTCATGATTGAGACTGGCCTGTAATTTTCCTTTTTTGTATTGCTTTTGTCGGTTTTTGGAATCAAGGTTATGCAAAACTCAGAGTTGAGGATTTTTTTCCTCTTTTCTATACTCTGGAATAGTATGTGTTAAATTGGAATTAAATTATATTTAAATATAAATTTATATGCATTCAACAGCCAAATATTCTTGCACAAGTGAAGAAAAGTATGTCATAGAAGCCAACACAAGTTACTAAACTGCTGATTCAGTATCTTTAATCATTATAAAACTATTAAAGTTTCCCAGTTCTTGAATCAGTTTTTGTGATATATTTCTGAAAATTTTCAATTTCACAAAGTTTTCAAACGTATTTTCCTTTTTTAATTGAGATAAAATTGACATATGACATTGGGTAAGTTTAAGGTATACCGTGTGTTTATTTGATACATTTATATATTGCAGTATGATTACCACTGTAGCTTTATAACACCTCTATCATGTCACATAATTACCATTTCTTTCTTGTGGCGAGAACATTTAACACCTGGTCTCTTAGCAATTTTGAAAGACACAATACAGCATTATTGACCATAATCACTATGCTGTGCATTAGATCTGCAGAATTTACTCATCTTTTAGTCGCAAGTTTGTATCTTTAACATCTCCCCAATTCTTCCACTTCCTAGCCCCTCATAACCATCATTTTGCAATCTGTTTCTATGAGTTTGGCTTTTTAAGATTCTACATATAAGTGATATACGATATTGGTTATTCTCTGTGTTGCTTATCTCACTTAGCATAATGCTATCAAGGTTTATCCATGTTGTTGCAAATGGCAGATTTTCTTTCTTTTTTTGTGGATGAATAATGTTCCATTGTATACATATATACACCACAACGTCTTTATCCATTTATCTGCTGACAGACACTTAAGTTGTTTCCTTATCTTGGCTATTATGAATAATGCTGCAGTAAACACGAGGATGCAGGTATCTTTTCCATATTCTGTTTTCATTTCCTTTGGATATATACCCAGGAGTGGGATTCCTGGATCATATTTAAAAATTTTTTTTAGCAACCTCCATACTGTTTTCCATAGTGGCTGAATTGATTTACATTCCCACCAACAGTGCCCGAGTTCCCCTTTTTTCACATCCTCACCAACACATCTCTTGTTGTCTTGATGACAGCTGCTCTGACAGGTTGTTGGAGGAGGTCATGGAGAGGACGTGACCACCCGTTGACCCAGGAGCTGACCCAGGCAGTTGGGGGTTCCTCCCCACCTCCAGGTCCTTGGAAAGTACGCTTCACCCATACTCCCACAGCCAGAGCTGCTTTGAAGGATACAGCCCTGAGAGAGCAAGGTGTGGTTGAGACCATCTGGACAGCATACATGACTGAACCCAGCTAAGTCCTGTGTATAAGCTTTAAGATTCTGTCTGGTGGGTGTGGAGATCTACTTGTCCTGCAGCCGCCCACATATAGCTGCATGTCTAAGTTCCTTTGCTTATTAAACCCACCACCTACCAATCTCCAGTGGCCTACTTCTTTCTTAAGGCTCTCTTTGCCCTCTGTATATGGGGGCCAGTTTGGGAGCCAACACAGGTGTAGATGATATCTCGTTGTGGTTTTGATTTGCATTTCCCTGATGATTAGTGATGTTGAGCATCTTTTCATGTGCCTCTTGGCCATATGGATGTCTTCTTTGGAGAAATGTCTATTAAGTTGCTCTGCCCAGGTGATGCTTAGCACTTTACTTTTCAATACTTCCTTCTTTTCTAATACAGGATTTTAAGATTACCAATTTCTCTCTAATTCCTGCTTTTGCTGTATTTCCCCAAGTTTTGTTTGTGGTATTTTATTATTAATCAGTTCTACATTTTTTCTATTTTCCAATTTAATTTCTTTTTTTGACTCAAGCTATTTAGAAGTTTATTGATTTTAAACATATGGGATTTTTCTAGTTATCTTTCTGTTAGCGGTGTCAAGTTTAACAACACGGAGGTGTGGTCAGAGACTATGATTTGAATGAAACCAGTATTTTGGTATTTTTGGAAACTTGCTTCGAGAATCAGTGTGGGTCAATCTTTGTGTTTCAAGTGTGCTTATGCTTTAATTATGCTTGCTAATTTTATAATTATGTAATTAAATACCTTCTATATTCTTGCTGACTTTTTATATTCTTGGTCTATCAGATATAGAAATATTTGTTACACTATTACTGTATGATATTGCATTTATTTACTTTTTAAAAAAAATATTTATTTATTTATTTATTTTTGGCTGCATTGGGTCTTCGTTGCTGCACGCGGGCTTTCTCTAGTTGCAGCGAGCAGGGGCTACTCTTCATTGCGGTGCGCGGGCTTCTCATTGTGGTGGCTTCTCCCGTTGTGGAGCACAGGCTCTAGGCCCGAGGGCTTCCATAGTTGTGACACATGGGCTCAGCAGTTGTGGCGCACGGGCCCAGCTGCTCTGCGGCATGTGGGATCCTCCCGGACCAGGGCTCGAACCCGTGTCCCCTGCATTGGCAGGCAGACTCTCAACCACTGCGCCACCAAGGAAGCCCTGCATTTATTTACTTTTTCTGCTAACTTTTGCTTAAATATTCTGAGGCTGTGTCAAAATTTGCATGAAAATTTAAAATTATTTCTGTCATATGAAATGTACCTTTTGTCATTATGAAGTGACACTATCTCTAGTAAAGCTTTATGCCTTAGAGTTTATTTCATTTGATATTAATATAGTTGCATAATTATATAATTAATCTCAATACTTTGCTGATCCATGCCTGGCCCTGTGCATTGCTCACCTCCTTCTCCCTTCCCTGCTACTCCCTGGCCCCACTGGGTGTGACATTGAACAGCTGGAAGATGGCTTTGGGGGCTAATGATAACAGGAATCCATGATTCCTCCTTCCCCCCAACCCCCCACACCCAGAAAAACTAGGATAGGTATCCAGGAAATGGGTAAAATTGCCCCATACATTCATACAGCCATGACTGTTCAGCTCTGTTTCCTTGTTTCTGCCCTGATGTGTAAGGGCTGGTCTGGAAGGAATCATGGTAGTCCCATGGTGTTGACAATGGTGTGATCTGGAGTCACATCTGAAGCATCATTAGTCAAAGGGGCCATAGGACCCTAAGGGAGGTCTTGAGTAATGCACATTAAGAAGCCCTGTTCCAAGTAATAGAGCTACATGGAAATTAGATCTTGAGTTTTCCTGGATGTGCTCCAGTGAGAAGATTAGTCTGGTAAGGACTGTCCTCTCATTTTACACACTTGTACCTACAGGGGCTTTTCCCTATTCCCCACTCCCCCACCGTGCTCCTAAATACAATCTGCCTCTCTGTTGATGGTGACATCCATGGGGAAGGTAACTGGGACAGTTTAACAGCATGGCTGCAATTTTTTTGACATTCTTCCCATCAGGAGGTGGGGTCTATGTCTCCTCCACTTGAATCTGGTAGGCTTGTGACTGCTTTGACTAACAGAGCACACTGGAAGTGACGCTAGCTGACCTCTGAAGCTGGGTCACAAAAGGCCATGCAGCTTCCTCCTTGCTTATTGGAATACTTGTCCTTTGAGCCCTGAGCCATCACATTGTAATTCTGGTTACCTTGAGACAGCCAAGATGGAGAGGCCACATGTAGGCACTCTGGTTGACAGCTCCAGCTGTGCTTGTCCTTCACCAATCCCAGGCCAAGGGCCAGACATTTGATTAAAGAAACCATATTGAAAGTGGATTCTCTTGTCCCTGCTATTCCAGCCATACCTTTTGAGTCACCTCACAGTCTTTGGAGTCATCATAGCTGAGGCCCCAGACATTACTGAACAAAAACGAGTCATCCCTCTATGTTCTGTTAAAGTTCCTGAGCACCAGAATGCAGCAGCATAATAGCATGTTTGTTGTTTTATGCCGCTCACTGTTTTTCAGGATGGTTTGTTATGCTGATAGATAACTGAAACAATAATGCCAACAAACAGGCAGTTGAGAGCTTGCTTTTCTGAGTCTATCACCCTTTCTCTTTTTATTCACAGCCACTTATCAGCAAAGATCAGAAAATCAGGATTATGTGGTTGGACATGGAAATGTGTACATAGTAACCACTGCCTTCACTTTGGCGCTTGGCTTAGGATCTTGGTAAACTAGCTGCCAGACTGAGAAGGATCAACCATTTTGAGGAACAAAATGTGTCAAGGCTTTTCACTTGAAAGATATACTTGGAAGGAGACGATTGCTCCCTGCCAAAGGGCTCATAAGTCACAACTAGATTTCATCTATTTGTGGCTAGATGTCTCAGGTGATAATCTGGGGAAATTTGGTGTCTCTAGCCTAATCCTGTTCTATTCACTTGATTCTGAAAAGCAAACAAAATAGCACTTCAAGGCTTCTTCCCCCTGACATGGACTATTGGTTTTAAGATGTGGCTCTGAGGCAGCCTGCATTGTCTTTTGAGGATATCCCAGGAGAAAGACAGCTTTATAGACTAGCTAAATGTTATGCCTGCCAGATTTCAGATGGTGCCAAGACTTAGGCCTTTCTTTTTCTATTGAAGTACTGGAAAGTATTGCAGTACGTTACTGAGAGTGATGAATGGTGCCTATTTAATAAGGACTTTAGTACTTTTATTTTATCCTCATTGCTTTATAAAGCAGACCTTTATTTTTCATACTTTTTCTGGATGAGTTTCCTCTTCTTTATCACCATAACGCCCAGATACGCAAATCCTTGACTAAACTCATCCAGAAATATTTATTCTATAAAGTAGCAATATTTATTCTACTTATTTTTAAGCAAATAAAGCATGGTACTCTGGTACAGCTCTCAGAGTTTGGAAGTGTTATAAACATTTATAGGGAAAATCCTGGAGGGAATTACCTGAGAGTTGGTAAGGAAGGAAAAATGGACAGTAAAATGGCTGAAAGAATCCAGTTGATTCTATCTCTTACATGTCCCTTGAGTTTCTATTAGCTTCGCCATTTTCTTTTTAGACTGTTACAAAAGGCTGCTATTGCCTTTTTGTCTGTAGAGTTGGCTCCCTACCAGTTACTTTCCATGTGGCAGTCACACTGGACTATAAGGGCACAGGCTATGTCTTATTCGTGGTTGTTCCACCATTGCCTAGCCCAGCACCTGCTGAATAGTTGGTGTACAACAAATGTTTGAATAAATGAACATTGAAAAATTATATTATTTCTGTTCTCTGAAATAGTCAATGGACCCACATGGCCTAAAGAATCAAGTCTACTTTCCTTGGCATGACACCAGCAGGCAATAGACTCAGGCAGCTGACTGCCACTCAATGATCAGACAAAGGGTGTGATGACAGTGAGAGGAGCTAAGTGATAGGGTTGCCAAAAGGTTTAAATTTGATAAAAATTTATATAAATGTGTACCTATATGTGTATATGTGTGTGTATATACACACATATGTGAGAAATGGGGAGTTCAGTGATAATAATTTGCACTATACGTTGTATTTTGTACTAAATCAGGTGTCCCCTTTCTTTACTTAATTAAAAAAGCCTTACTATTTGCCTCTAAATAAGTCTCAGGTAAAGTTAAAAAATTACTTCTTATGGATTCAAAATTCAATCTGTTACATTCACAGATTTTCCATGGCACTAAAAACTACTATACACATAAGCAGTGCTTCAGAGGCAAATTTACTGTCTGTATTAAATGTACATTACTTTATTAGTAGAAATACTTATTTTTTTCAGGAACTAACATTGAATTTTTGATTTCAAGCTCTTATGTTTTTTGATAAAGCTGTCAGAATCTCTGTGTGAAAAAGAAAGTGAAAAGGTAGAACCCTATATTATTAAGAGGGTGGTATTGGGTGAATCTATGTGGCTTCCAGGGCCCTGAAGGGGCCCATGCACCAGGGAGCTTTGCTCTCAGGGCAGGATTGAAGCAGACTTCATGGCAGAGAGTCAGACCTAGAGAGCAGGAGAGAAGGACTGTGTGAAAGTTGAGTAGTTTGGTAGAAAACCAAAAACCACTTAACTAGAAAACTTTTCTCACTTGTTTTTCCTGACGGGAAAGGCAAATACTGAGAAACACTAATTTGAGACCCTAGGCTGATGCTAGGAGGTTGGAGGAGCCTCTGCCAGTTTCCTGTCTTTCTCCCTCTACAGGTCCCTCCTCATGACTCTCCACAGATCAGCTGGAGATATCCTTCTAAAAACACCTCAGTCAGGTTATGCTGCCTCCTATGAAAAGATCCATGGATCAGGGCTTCGCATACCATCCACAGATAAAAGCCAAAATCCTTCTCGATTCTGGCCAACTCTCAAAGTCATCTCATACTACTCTCCCCTCTGAGCTTTCAGCTTCACCCATCCTGGAAGTATCCTGGTCGCTTCTGGAAAACTCCAATCCCATGCTCTTTTAAAAACCTTTACACTTGCTGCTCCCCTCTGTCCTTAACACTGTTTCTGCAGATATCCACATGGCTTGTCTCCCTGCTTACTTAGGTCTTTGGTCAAAGACCTTTTTCAGAAGCCTTATCTGACTACCTGATGCCCCCTTTTTAACACTCAGTCCTGCCTGACAGTGTCTTAGGAATATGCCTACTTACTGTCTACCCCACTGGAAAGTGAGTTCCTTGAGAGCAGGGACTTCGTTGTGAACACTGATGTAAGCCCTGTGCTTGGAATGGTGTCTGGTATGTATTATAGTTGGTTCATAGTGAATCTTTGTGGAATGGATGAATGAATGAATGAGCATATGAGAGCAATACAAAGTAATAGTTTTGGTGGAAGAAAGTCAGGCAAATGGGTTTATAAATGTTTCTTGAGAACATTTACTAATTATAGGAGATTTTCCTGATAGGAGCAATTGATTTATCTGAACTGAACTTTGTGGAAATAAAAAGAGGGAGGGAAGGAGAGAAGGGACAGTATAGAGGTGGGGAGACAAAAAGGTGGGGTAAAGGTTGGGATGAGTAGTGGTGTGGTTATATGTTCATTCTATGCAGGCAGCATATTCAGTCAAGCCTGAAATAGTCAATATCTTCGGTAGAAATCCATGGAAAGATTGTATTGAATAATTTTAAGTGTTTCCCTGACCAATGGTAAAGACATGAAACAGATTTTCAAGGAACTTGGTAAGTGGGTGGTGAAGGATTTATTGACATGCTCAGTGTAGGCACTGAAAATTAATCAAAAGCCCTAGAGGAACATTAGTGAACTGATAAGATCACCTACTGAGGACACTGAATGCTGTAGGGGACTTTAGGCATTTTCAAGGGTAATTTGAATTACATGAGATTTTCACTTTATGGGCTGAGCCACCTAACCCTGGAGCAAGATGTGACTCCATTGTAAAGAGAAAAGGAAAGACCAGGATTTGATCTCGGTGTGCACTAAAATTGGTAAGGGTGAAAGAGGAAGATGTGTCACAATGGAAGTTGTTCTGTGTATCACTTATCTTTCTAGCTAAGTATTTAGGAAGGGCCTTGAATTTGACCAAACCAAACCATCAGGGGTTGTGAAATCCACATACTTCTTTCTAGTTCACTGTCACCTCTCCATCACACAGAGTAACAAGGTTGGATATGGGCTATCAATTTCCTTGTTTGTCATATAGTTGGTGATTCATTAGGATTCTCCAGTGAGCACTACATTAATGAAACTTCTTATCTTGGTGCATGTCAGTGCCATTGGAAACCATCATGTGGCTTGCCTGAGATCTGCAGCCTTGGGGCTGGCCTCTGCGAGGGTTTTACAATTTCTGACTCACTTGTCTGTGCATTCTTCACATACCCTTAGTGTGGTAGGGCTGAAATGGGCATGCAGGTGCACATGTGAGGTAGTGACAACAGGGGTGAAGCGGAGGAGTATGGAGGTTGAGATGATGCACGATCACATGTAAGATTTGGTGTGCTCTGGGATGCACAAGAATACTTTTTGAAAATCAGCTAAAAGTTGAGGTCAAGGTGAATTTTTTTCTGCATTACTGACATATACTTTCGTCTCCCTCTCCTTTTGCATTACGTGGGTTTGTTTTGGTGTGTAAGGGTGAGGCTACAATCTGAAGGACCTTCCTGGGTGGTTGTTTCACACTGACCTGTGTTCTAACCCTGGGAAATTACTGAGTTTTTTTTTTTTTTTAAATTGTCTTTATTTTTCTTTTAAACAATCCATAGTAGGCAGCATTACTGATGAGCTTAAGAAACAGCTTCAACATCCATGATCTAATGAGCTTGTGAGAGAACAGCTACTGCTATTATTATTATTATTATTATTTTTTGCGGTACGCGGGCCTCTCACTGTTGTGACCTCTCCCGTTGCGGAGCACAGGCTCCGGACGCGCAGGCCCAGCAGCCATGGCTCACGGGCCCAGCCGCTCCGCGGCATGTGGGATCTTCCCGGACCGGGCACGAACCTGTGTCTCCTGCATTGGCAGGCGGACTCTCAACCACTGTGCCACCAGGGAAGCCCTACTGAGGTTTTTTTGTTTTTTGTTTTTGTTTTTGTTTTTTTCAAGAGGAGGGTGGGAAATAGACAAGCAGCTGTGACATCACCTACAGTTTAGGAACCATCCTCACCAATACAGAACTGTGTTATTTACCTGGGTCTGTTCTTTCTACTCTTCACTGTAAGATGTCCTAGCTCGTTTTGTTTGTTTGTTTTCATTGACTGACTTTCCAAAGTGAAAAGATACAGCCTTTTGTTAACTTACAGAATTCTGAAGGGCACCCAATAAAGTGAAAATAATAATACAAGTTTAGGCTGTGAGGATAGTCTCTGTGGAAAAATTATTATCAGATCTCTGATTTCCTCCATTATCTAGGTCTGTAAGGAAAATAGTTTCCTCACTTTATTTCCTCTGTTCCAAATTCATTTTTAGTGATGTAGAGAGTTGCAGATTTTATCACTGTAACACAAAGATGAGCTATTTTGACAATCATCATCTAAATGAAAATGGGTGATAAAGAAGTTCAGGTCTAGAAACACACAGTGCAGCTTAATGATGGAAAAGACCCAACCAGTTTTTAAAACACTGGGATTGAAATTTCATGGCTTCTGAGGATGACTCACTGCTTAGCTGTGTCATGAGTTTCATTTTGAAATGAAATACACTGTGTGGTTTCATTTGAGGCTTCATGTTGATGCAAACAGGAAATGAGCCCATATTGAGAAGTTAGCTTGAAATACATATAATTAATGACAAAAAAAGTGTCAAGCTGTTGTTTGGCCATCCTCCCCACCTCTGTTCTGGCATTACCAGTCTGTTCTACAATTGTAGGATACCTGATGTCTCTCCTCTTGTCTGAGAACTCATAAAGGGCAGGAACTGGCTTAAGCAAATAGAAGGTGCTCCACGAATAGCTGTTAAATGAACAAGTGAACATCATCAGCTCTAAGAGAGTGAAATCCTCAGCTCAAATCTTCCCGGGTAATTGCTGATGAGAAGGCCCCCTTCATCTTCTATGCATTCACACACTTGACTTAAGCAGAGTCTTATTTAGAGAAGCTGTTTTACAGGGTTATTTTCACAATAATATTCACATTCCCACACTTGGATATTCTCTTGAATCCAATGTGGGAGGAGGGGTTGTGAATGTAGGAAGTATAGTGGAAACAAAGCAGATGTGATGGAAAACCCAATGATTAATTGTTTTAAAGTTGATTTTAATTTGTTTCAATTTACTTCCATATATTTTGAAGAGGTACAATATTCTAGGCTCTCTTCCAAGGATACTAGACTCTCGTGGTGAGGAGGGAGGCAGAAAGGAGACGTCTTAGATAACCAAAGAAGTTAGAGAAGAAGAAAAAACTGTATCTATAGAAATATGCAACTGAATTGCGAGGTGGTACAATTTAATCTTCAGATGCACGAGCTTTTAAGTCAGACCAGGACTGACGCTAGTTCTACCATTATTATCTCTGAGAACTTGGAAAAATGGCTTAATGTGTATTTATATGCAAAATGGGAATAATAATAATACACTATAAGGTTATTACAAGGATTAAATGATACATTCATGTACATCATGAACCACCATGGAGTACCAGATCAGTGAATGTGAGCTCTTAGTGATTAAACATGAGAATGGAAAGGGCTAGGAAGATAGCTCTAGTAACTGAGTTTATTTGAAAGTTTCTGTTGCTAATCCATGTAAAATACAATGTTTTGCTAATAGATGGCATTTGTTACAGGTAGACTGATCAAAATCACCATATAATTGATAGCCTTTGAAAATAAACATTGAGATCAGTACTTACTTTCCCAAAATTTACTGAAGTAAATATCCTGAACCTTCTCCTCAAAAGAACACAGAAGAGAGGACAGAGTTGCTTCATTTCTGACACCGAAAAGGCTCTCTTCATTGTCCAAATTGTAACCATGCAGTCCAAGGGAGATATATGTACTTTTTAGAGAATAACAGTTTAGATTCTGGAAAAATGGAATAAATGCTATAGAGAGTAGCTGAAGAAATTGTTGAAGTCTGGTAACTTTTCAAAACTGAATTTCCATTTTCTGACCTATGTAAACATTTCTCTTTCTTTTAAAATATGGGACTCCAAACTTGTGGGAGAGAGCCTCTTTTCCTGTGTCTTATTTAGCTATTTGTCTTATGTTTTATTGAGAATGTGGCCAGTCCATATGAACTCTCTCAATATCTCCTGGAGGGTAACCTCTGTTCCCTTTTTCTACATCAGAAGAAGGTAGCTTGTTCTTTTTCTTGTCAAGAACACTGCTCTGAGTGTGTTACTGCTCCCTTCTTCTTGCTTTTGCTCCATCCTTTAGGTACCATCTTTTTTCCCTCTTAATCTTTTTTCCTCTGCCCACAAATATGGTGAGGGCCATTCCTATACTAAAATAACCGTCCTCTGACTCTGCTATTCGAGCAAGCTACTACTTATCTCTCTTCCTTTCACCACCAAATTTCTAAAAGAGTACAAATTCTGCTTTCACTTCGCACTCATGCATTCACTTCTTAACCCCTCGTAATATGGCTTCCACCTCTAGCCCTCTATGAAACCACCTTCTGGAAGGTCACCAGATATTTCATATGCAACAAATCTAATAAGCATTTCTCAGTCCTCTTTCTCCTTGTCCTCTCTGCAGGAATTTCCCTTCTTGGGATTTTCCCCTCCTATGTCCTCTGTGATACTGTAGTCTGCTGGGTTCTTTACTCTTTCTGAGAACTCTTCTTTCACCTCCTTCACTAGCTGCTCTTTCTTCCTCCTTCTCCTCCATAATGAAGATACTCTTTTCTCCACATTCTTTGCCTCAGGCAACTCCTCACCCTCTCACATTGCTTTACACATGAATCCCTTCAGTCTCTTTTCCCTTCATCTCAAGATCTCTCTCCTTATGATTCCTAAAACCTAGCAATTTCCAACTCTTGTTAGGATATTCTTACTTAGACAATCAGCCAGGATTTCAAACTCAGCATATTTAAAACTAAAATTATTAACTTATACTCACTAAACTCCAAACTCAGATTGTTTTTATTTTGTTTTTATTAATGATACCATTATTAATGAGTCATCTCTTTTTTTTTTGCCAGCTTTATTGGAGTATAATTGCTTTACAGTGGTGTGTTAGTTTCTGCTTTATAAGAAAGTGAATCAGTTATACATATACATATGTTCCCATATCTCTTCCCTCTTGCATCTCCCTCCCTCCCACCCTCCATATCTCACCCCTCTAGGTGGTCTCAATGTACCAAGCTGACCTCCCTGTGCTATGCGGCTGCTTTTCACTAGCTATCTATTTTAGGTTTGGTAGTGTATATATGTCCATACCACTCTCTCACTTTGTCACAGCTTACCTTTCCCCCTTCCCATATCCTCAAGTCCATTCTCTAGTAGGTCTGTGTAACACATATATATGGAATCTAAGAAAGAAAAAATAAGAAAAAAAAACAAGGTCATGAAGAACCTAGGGGTAAGATGGGAATGAGTCATCTTTCAAAACTCCTTCCTCCCTCCCTCGTTCTTTCTTCCTCCCTCCCTTTCTCCCTCCCTCTCTCCCTCCCTCCCTCCCTCTCTTCCTTCCTTCCTTCCTTCTTTCCTTCCTTCTCATTTCTCATGCTCCATGCCTAATAAATTCTTGTGTACTGAAGATTCTATAGGCTTTGTGGTACACAGAGTGGGAAGAGCATCTATTTTGGACTCAGATAAGTCTGGGTTCACATCATGGTTTTGCTACTTACTACCCTTTTGGCCTTGAGCAAATTTCTTAAGCTCATGGAATCTTGGTATCCTTATCTATAAAATGACAAAAATAACATCCCCTACATGGCCAATTGAGAGGATTGGAAAAGAGCTGCACATTTTTTACTTACTTATTAATAGTAATATCATTCTTTCCCATTGCCCTGGTTCTATCTCTCATTCCCATTTTTCTTTTCCATTAAATGGAATAATACTTGTCAAGGTACTTCATGCAGTTCTTGACATGCAGGTGTTCATCATATGTTGTTTTTTCTCTTTCCTTCCTTCTGTTGTTGTCTCCTCAGTTCAGACCTATATTTCTTCTTATCTAGACAATTGGTGGGGCTCCCACATGACTCTGGCTCCTGCCTGGACATTTGGATTCACCCCCACTCCCCAACAATACTGCTGGTTGGTTGACCTTCCCCAGGCTTCCTCAGATGAGGCCACTCCTCTGCTCAGAAACTTTTGCTCCTTCATTATTTCCCAGAAAATGAAATAGGAAAACATATGGTCCAAGTTATTTTCACAGACTTATATGTCACAGTTTTTACACAATGGCTGCATGCCTCTAACTTTTCTGTTCTGTTGCCTTTCCTCCTGGGCCTGGAATGATATCTAACCAGACTCTGTCCACCACATCTGTTTCTACCATGATGCTTTCCCTGATCACCCAAACACTTGGAACTTCTCTCTCCCCTGACCCCAAAAAGACTGTACTTCTCATCCTCAACTTATTCCCCATTTTAGTGGTTATTTACTTATTAATTTACACTTTCCTACTCCCCCGTCCCTGAGACCGTAGCTCTTTGAGACTGTGTCTAGTTACTGTATCTATCTTTTGAAGTAGCTAGTCTAGTGGGCACTCAATACATTTTGGCTTAATGAAAACAATGAAACTTTGATATACAGACCCACTTGTGAAAGCAAAAGTATTTTAGACAACAGAACCACAGTTTATGAGAGGAGAAAGAGAGAAGAGGAATAATAATAAGGAAGAGAAGAAGTAAAAAGAAAGTCAGTTCATTTGGGGAACAAAGTCATTATTTTCTGATTGGGTCAGAAAAGTATGAAATGCAAAAAGTAGCAAAACTAGGATTACGCTGACAGAGTGAGGGAGTTTTGAAAGCAGTCGCCATGCTATCCCATTCTAATTCTTGGCATAGTATAATGATTACTATCCCATGACAGAAGATATGCTGGCAAACTGCCCTGTATCTGAAAATAAAGGAAATACCCTGGAAAGAATGAGATGTGGTGAAGAGAGGAAATGACAATGTCCTGAAAAGTTTAGCTCTTAGTCATCACAGGAGCACCCCAAATCTCGGTATGTGTCAAGCAGCGTGACGGGATCCTGGTAACCCTCTTGTCACTCTGTAAAGGCAGTCACTTTGATACAAACAGAGATAAAGTACACAGAGGGGGTCTAGATTTTGGGAACATAAGTGCTGAGTATACAAATGGTACTCAATAAAAGCCTGTTAATTGATGTACCACAGTTTTTGACAGAACTTCTCAGTCTTCCTAGGGTGACAGAACTACTCTAGGGTCTGATGCAAGAGTAAAGTAAGGCCTCAGAAAATGCTGAGGTTTTCCAGATCACTTAGTAACACTGGGACAAGTAGGCTTGTCTTGGTTAAGATGTAATAGTCATGTCTTACTCTTCCAGAAGCCATTTGTTTTATAAGCTTAAATCAGAAGGGAGAACTTGATGGAATCCAAGAAGGTCTTTGATAAGCCAAATTTAGGATGATTTTTAAAAGTTTTCTTAAGATGAGAAATAGTGGTTTTCCCTTACCAGGCCTTTCTTCTAGTTAAGAGAGCTTACGTCTACGTGGTTGAAAAACTTCCATTTCATCATGAATTTGTCAAATAAGAAGAGTATTTAAAACACATTTTTAAGCCTAATATAGAATGTTAATTGTCCCCTTGGACACATTTGGAAAATCAGGAGAAGTCTCCGAGGAAGTGTGTTTTGGTGAACTTTGCAGAAATTGCTTGAGCATTCAGGGTTTGCAATGGCTCAGGCCATGATCATCACCCCTCCATTCGTGTGTCTTAGATTTGAACATATGCCAGTAACTCAGGGAAAATTTACTTACTTATCATTTTACCATCAAATACACCATTATAAATATAGCAAGCGAAGGCCAAGGAAATGGCCAAATTATTCATATTGGTGTTTTAATTCCAATGCAAGGTTAAAAAAAAGATTGACTTCATTTTCCCAAACTGTTGTTTAGGCTTTTTGAGCCATAGGAATGAGTTATTTGACATGATGCTTTTTCACTTGCCTTCCTCTCTTTCACTTCAGTTTCTACTAGTATAAAGGCTTCACTTTTTCAGGGGGTTCTAAAACTGCCTTTGAGGGAAACTTCAAGCAATTTCTAGTTAACTTTTTTGATTGTGCTTTTTCATTGAATTCTGGTGCTCTTCCTTAATATTTGCATAATTGGTTCTTTTTTTTTTTTTTTTTTTTTTTTTGCAGTACACGGGCCTCTCACTGTTGTGGCCTCTCCTGTTGCGGAGCACAGGCTCTGGATGCGCAGGCTCAGCGGCCATGGCTCACGGGCCTAGCCGCTCTGCGGCATCTGGTATCCTCCCGGACCAGGGCACGAACCCGTGTCCCTGCATTGGCAGGTGGACTCTCAACCACTGAGCCACCAGGGAAGCCCGCATAATTGGTTCTTAAAGAATTCTGTTAGTGTCATGGTCTCAGACAATGATTATTCCAGGATTTCTTGAATAAAGGTCACCAAAACTTTATTAAATCTCCAAAATACTAAGGAAAACTCTTTAAATTCACTTGTGAGAACAGCCTATGATTGCTTTCTGTTGATTTACTACTTGTTTGACAGGATATTGCAGTCATGCTTTCCACTACCAGGTTCATGTGGGAAATCTTAGGAACCACTCCATAGCTATCACATTTGTGGACAATTTCAGTTTTTTTGAATTTCCCTCATTATCTTCTGTATTTTCACTGGTTTCAAGTTTACTCATCAAACTTCCTGTTTTTAACCACAGATCCATACTCCCAGTTGAAAATGTATTTTGAAACTATTTGCTTGAAAAGTTAAGTGAAGTATAACTTTGCAATACAAAAAACCCTCAGAATTTGGGGTTATTTTGTGTTATGGGAGAATTCACTATATTTGGAGAAAGACCTTAACATAGATATGTATTTGTAAAAACATATTTAAATCTCTTAATTGTAGTGGTAATTTAACTGGTCTGTGGGAATTATTTTGTGTGTGTGCGTGTGTGTGCATGTGTGTGTGTCTGTGTGTGTGTGTGTGTATAGAAGTTAGAAAAGCCTCACTGATTCTAAACAAGACAGACTCATTAAAAAATACATCAACTGTAAAGGCTGTGGACTTGCCCAGAGATTAGGTAAACAGATAGACTACCACTGTTCTTTTCCCTAGTTAGTGAAACTGCCATAAAAGTGATCTCATCTTAGACATGTTTTCAGCTTTCCTTACAGGAGGAGCCATGTTTGTGCTACACAATGCTGGCCACTTTGATTGGAGCAGAGGTGGTAACTTGACTAGCTTGGACCAATCAAATACTCTTTTCAATAATAAGGTATTTGGGACTAAAACTTTCTAGTTTACTTTGGTCCTATTTTGCTGTAGTTGGAATTCTAAGATGACTCCAATCTCCCTTTAGGTGGATGTAGTGCTAACCTACACCTACTTTGGAAGAGAGGTACTGGCTGGTAGTACCCAGTGATACCCTCTGAGTTATGCAGAGTGATTGGCTCCTTCACAAAATGAGCATAGACCACTACGTATTTTTGAGTTCTTGTATTTACTTTTTATGCTTTTCTGACTCTTCTTTCAGGCCTTTAGTTATCATTTCTTTTTACAATTTTGGAACCCATACAAGAAGAGAAAAATACTTTTGTTGTTACCCAATTCTGCCCCTTCTGAGTCCATACATTTTATACTGAAATTTTTAGCTGAAGATATACCATAAAGACATCTGATCATTGAGAACATACTGATCTCCCAACATATCTTGGCCTTTTAGCCTTTGTAGCCTTTTAGCTACAAGCCTTAAAGGCCTTGTAGCCTTTTTCCTTCTAGTTCAGCTGTGATACTGTTGGACTCTTCCAAAAGGAACTTTGGCAAAAACTAAGGGTGGAGTAGGGTGGGAGCAGAGGGGTGGGATGGTGGAAGAACGTAGAAATCAATGAATTTGCATAGTTCAGAGTTCTGATCTGTCCCTTATGTACAGCCAAGATCCAGTGTGGCTAGGTTAACTTTGGAGTAGATAGTCCGTGATCCCTGGATTAGTTTTAAACCTCTGTATTGTGTACATATATTTGAATGAGTGCAAAATTAAAAAAGAAGATACTAAAGGCACAAGCTACAGAAGGAAAAAAAAACAGGTAAATGGGACTTCATCAAAATTAAAAACTTTTGTGCTTCAAATGAGACAAATGGATAAAGAAGATGTGGTACATGTATACAATGGAGTATTACTCAGCCATAAAAAGGAATGAAATTGGGTCATTTGTAGAGACGTGGATGGACCTAGAAGCTGTCATACAGAGTGAAGTAAGTCAGAAAGAGAAAAACAAATATCATATATTAACGCATGTATGTGGAATCTAGAAAAATGGTACAGATGAACCGGTTTGCAGGGCAGAAGTAGAGGCACAGATGTTGAGAACAAATATGGGGACACCAAGGGGGGAAAGTGGGGGTGGTTGTGGTTGTGGTGGTGGTGGGATGAATTGGGAGATTGGGATTGACAATATCTACACTAATATATATAAAATAGATAACCAATAAGAACCTGCTGTAGAAAAAATAAAACATTTAAAAAGGACACCATCAAGAAAGTAAAAAGACAACCAATGAAATGGGAGAATGTATTTACAAATCATATCTCTGATAAGGAATTTGTATTCAGTGTATAAAAAGTACTTCTAGGGGCTTCCCTGGTGGCGCAGTGGTTGAGGGTCCGCCTGCTGATTCAGGGGACACGGGTTCATGCCCCGGTCAGGGAGGATCCCACATGCCGTGGAGTGGCTGGGCCCGTGAGCCACGGCCGCTGAGCCTGTGCGTCTGGAACCTGTGCTCTGCAACAGGAGAGGCCACAACAGTGAGAGGCCCGTGTACCTCAAAAAAAAAAAAAAAAAAAAAAAAAGAAAGTACTACTACAACTAACAATAAAAGGCAAATAATCCAATTATAAATGACGAAAGGAATGTATAGACATTTCTCCAAATGACACACAAATTGTCAATAAACACATGAAAAGATGCTCAATATCATTAGTCATTAGGGAAATGCAAATCAAAACCACAATGAGATAACACCTCTTATCTACTAGGATGGCTAAAATAGAATAAAAAACAACAATCAGACAATAACAAGTGTATCTGCACATGTGTATATGTGTGTGCGTGCACGCATGTGTGTATTTTTTGTGGGACTGCTGTTTCTTTATAATACTCTGCATAAACTGGGCCACGTGGAACATTAGTTATATTTGGGTTTTGCTGCCATAGTACTTTACAGTTTACTATGATCTTCACCATATATTATCTACCTCATTTAATCCTTGTAACTATATAAGGTTGGCAGAGTAGTTCATTATTTCCTCTTTTTTGAAGATAAAGAAGTTCAGGCTCAGAGATGTGAATCCTATAAATTGCTAAACTAGGTCTTAAATTCAGGTTCTCTTTATAGGATACCATGCTACTTCTCAAATAATACTGCCTTACATTTCATTGCAATGTTTAGGTAACTTTAAAATAGTGCATTCACCTATATTACTTCATTTTAAACTTCACAACCAACCAATGAGGTGAGCAGGCCAGATAACATATAAATAAATTATATTTATTTTATGGTTGGAGAACATGACACTTAGAATGATCAGAAGTTGTATTTCAGGCACTGCCACTCTTTTACGTGGGACAAATTATTTAACTTTTCTGACTCTAAGCTTTTTTACGTGTCAGTTGAAGGCTCAGATTATATGATCTCAAAGGTCCTTTCGAAGTCTACTATTCTATGATTCTGTCATTTAGAATGTCCCTCCATTAGCAGTTTAATTAAACTACTCATAGACTCCCTAGAATTTTAATAATTTCATCTAATTGGATAACAAAATCCTATCACATCCCAGTTATCTTTTACAGTAAATAATGTGTCTAGCATTTTTTTAAACAAAAAGTTTCTGCTGTACCAGCACTTTGCAACCTGGCTGTGGAAAAAAATACCCTTAATATCTACCTCAGCAGGA
>NW_006769290.1:771351-782731 GCF_000442215.2 Lipotes vexillifer
GGAAGAGTGCATCAGAAGAGTCTTCTTTGATTTCCTATTTACTTGCTGCACTATATATCATTTGTTTTCATTTATTTGCAACGATAATACAATGATAATGTATTTTTTAAAGATTTGTTAAAAACTTCTCATATTTTCATATTTTCTTGGCACCTGAAAATGAAGTAGTGAGTTAGGTATTTTCAAAAAGCTTCTAGCCCAAGAATTCTGTGACATTTACTTCATGATAACAGAAAGGTAAATTTCAGCTCTTTTCAGGATATTGGTTTAGGAGAATTGGCAGGTGTGAATGTTGCCTAACAGTTTTAAAATTACCTGCATAATCTTTTGATAACAATCAATTAAGTTTCATATTCTGTTCCTGTACAACCCAAGAACCGGTGATCTTATGGAGCAGTTATAGCACTTAAAAAAAATCTCCATCCCCTCTGCTTTTGTTTTTTTCTTCTCTCTGTCCTGTTCAAACAGGCTATAAATACACAGATGGTGCTTTCTGTTCGTTGACCATATGAGAAATTATCATCCTTCCATTTTCCCCCAGACTGAAAGAAGTTCACTGAAAGAAGAAGACTCTAGTGATGGGCTGAGTTAAACACAGGAAGTCAAAATGCACAGGAAAATCTTGAGAAATGGGTGAGTCAGCTTCAGGGCAGCTTAATTTAAGTCGCTTTCCTTTTGATGTTTCTATAAAGGCCACCAAGATATGAGTAGTGGTTCTCCCACCAAATGATAGTTCATTTTTTTTTTTTTTAATTTATTTATTTATTTATTTATTTTTTAATTTTTTTTTAACATCTTTATTGGGGTATAATTGCTTTACAATGGTGTGTTAGTTTCTGCTTTATAACAGAGTGAGTCAGTTATACATATATATATGTTCCCATATCTCTGATAGTTCAGAGATAAAGCCCACCAGGAGAGCTACGAGTATGGGGCTTTCTTTGAAAAGTATGACAGACTAGTTAAATGTATTTTACTAAATTTCCAACCCAGTCTTGTAGAGTCAAGAATTTAACTCTAATTCTTGCATAAGCAATGGCTGTTTCTGCGATGTGTTCACAGACCAGCTGCACTTCATTCAATAAGAGTTAAAACCTAGTTCATCAAATCATATGATGAAATATTTATTCTAATTGGTCAGACTTCATTTATTTCATGAAATGTATACATTTCTCTTTCCTAATAATTAGAAACAAAAATTCAAAAAAGTAAAATATGTGATGAGGTACATAGTTTTTAAAAGATCTTTTAGATGAATTGTGAGCTAAAAAGTATGAAACTATGATACAAGAATATGTTACCCTAGGACAACAGGGGCTGACCAATGTTTCACAGTATCATGAGGTTTGGGGATATTTCATAACCTTTCAAAAGATGGTTTTCTTGGATCTCTTCCATAGAACATATTTCACTGAAGGTTGAACATAGTTCTTCAAATTTACAATATCTTCAAATATACTATTTGGTATTTACTGATTCCTTAATCAGTATGATTATGAAGCATTGTGCTAAGCTATATTCCACATATAATTCTATGTAATAGCACCATGATCTTTTTGCCCCCATCTTTATTAAGGTATAATTGACAAATAGAAATTGTGTATATTTAAGGTGTATGATAATGTATGTTTTGATATAGGTATACATTGTGAAATAATTGCCACAATCAAGTAAATTAACATACCCATCACCTCAAATAGTTATCCCTTCCTTCCTTTTTTTTTTTTTTGCGGTATGCGGGCCTGTCACTGTTGTGGCCTCTCCCGTTGTGGAGCACAGGCTCTGGACGCGCAGGCTCAGCGGCCATGGCTCACGGGCCCAGCCACTCCCCGGCATGTGGGATCTTCCCAGACCGGGGCACAAACCCATGTCCCCTGCATCGGCAGGCGGACTCTCAACCACTGCGCCACCAGGGAAGCCCCTTCCTTCCTTTTTATAGTGAGAATACTTAAGATCTACTCTCTTGGCGAATTTCAAGTATACAATATAGTATTGGTAACTATGTTCACATTGCTATACATTAGATCTTTAGAACTTGTTCGTTTTGCATAACTGAAACTTTGTACCTTTTGACCAATATCTCCCCATTTTCCCCTCTCCTGAGACCTGGCAACCACCATTCTACTCTCTACTTCTATGAATGTGACTATCTTAGATTCCACATATATGTGAGATCATGCAATATTTGTCTTTCTGTTTCTGGCTTATATCACTTAGCATAATGTTCTCCAGGTTCAGGCATGTTGTTGTAAATGTCAGGATTTCCTTCCCCTGTAAGGCTGAATAATATTCCGTTGTGTATAATACAAATACCACTTTTGCTTTATTCATTCACCCATCAATGGACATTTAGGTTATTTCCATATCGCAGCTATTATGAATAATGCTGCAATGAACATGGGAGAGCATACATTTCTTTGAGATACTGATTTCCTTTCCATTGGATATATACTCAGAAGTGGGATTACTGGATCATAAGGTAATTCTATTTTTAATTTTTTGAGGAACATCCATACTGTTTTTGAAAATGGCTGTACCAATTTACATTCCCATCAATAATGTATAAGCATTCCCATTCTCTACATTCTTGCCAATATTTGTTATTTCTCATCTTTCAATTAATAGCCATTCTAACAGGTATGAAAACTCTCACTTGTTTTCATTGTAAATAAATGAAAACATTGTGGTTTTGATTTGCATTTCTCTGATGATTAGAGATACAGAGCACTTTTTCATGTTCCTCTTGGCCATTTATATTTTTTCTTTTGAGAAATGTCTTCTCAGGTCCTTTGCCCACTAAATTTTTTTTTTTTTTTGCTATTGAGTTGTATGAATTCCTTACATATTTGGATATTAACCCCTTATCAGATATGTGGTTTGTAAATATTTTCTCCCATTGCATATGTTGCATTTTCATTTTGTTGATGGTTTCCTCTGCTGTATGGAAGCTTTTCATTTGATGCAATCACACATGTCTTTTTTTGCTTTTGTTGCCTATGATTTTTATGTTATATCCAAAATATCATTGCCCAGACACAATGTTAAGAAGCTTTCCCCCCATGTTTTCTTCTAACAGTTTTATGGTTTCAGGTCTTATGCTTAGGTCTTTAATCCATTTTAAGTTTGCTTTTGTATATGGCATGAGATAAGAGTCCAATTTCATTGTTCTGCATGTGGATATTCAGTTTTCCAAACACCACTTACTGAAGAGACTATCATTTCCCCATTGTATATTCTTGACAGCTTTGTTGAAGATCTATTGACTATACAGAAGTGGATTTACTTCTTGGCTCTCTATTCTGTTGCACTGATTTTTATATCTGTTTTTATGTCAGTGCCATACTGTTTTTATTACTGTAGCTTTGTAATATATTTGGATATCAGGAAGTATGGTGTCTCCAGTTTTGTTCTTTGGCTTTGGCAGTTTGAATTCTTTTGTGGTTCCATTTGAATTTTAGAATTATTTTTATATTTCTGTAAAGAATGACACTGGTATTTTGATAGGGATTGCATTAAATCTGTAGTGGGTAGTATGGACACTTAACAATATTAATTATTCAGATCCATGTGCATGGAATATCTTTCCATTTATCTGGGTCTTTTAAAATTTCCTTCATCAGTGTTTTATATTTTTGAGTATACGAATCTTTCATTTCTTTAGTTAAGTCTAATCCTAAGTGTTTTGTTATTTTTGTTGCTATTGTGAAAGAGATTGTTTTCTCAATTTTCTTTTTGGATTGTTCATGTATGGAAATGTGACTGGTTTTTGTATGTTGATTTTTTATCCTACAACTTTACTGAATTTATTATTTCTATCTGTTTTATGTTGAGCAATTAGTTTTCTACATATTTGATTATGTCATCTGTAAGTAGGGATACTTTTACTTCTTCCTTTCTGATCAGGATGCCTTTTTTTTTTCTTGTCTAATTGCTCTGGCTAGGACTTCCTGTAATATGTTGAGAAGAAGAGGTGAGGATGGGCATCCTTGCCTTGAACCAGATCTTGATAGGAAAAACTTGCAACATTTCCCTATTGATTGTGATGTTAGTGTGGCTTTTCATGTGTGGCCTCTATTGTGTTGAGGTAAGTTCCTTTTATAACTATATTGTTGAGAGTTTTAAACATGAAAGTGTTTAACTTTGTTAAATGCTTTTCTTAAGAAATGATCATATACTTTTTTTCTTTCATTTTGTTAATGTGGTGTTATTCATCCATCAATGGACAATTGAGTTGCAAATGTCAAACCATCCTTGCTTCCCAGTTTTAAATCCCACTTAGTCATGGTTTATGACCCTTTTAATGTGCTGTTTAATTCAGTTTGCTAGTATTTTATTGTGGATTTTTGTGTATATGTTCATCAGGGGAGTTGGCTCGTAGTTTTCTTTTCTTGTGGTATCTTTGTTTTGTTTTGGTATAAGCATGATGATGGTCTCATAAAATGAATTTGGAAGTCTTTTTATATTTTTTGGAAGAGTTTAAAAACATTTGGTATTAATTTTTCTTTGAATGTTTGGTAGAACTCACCTATGAAACCATCTGGTCCTGGACTTTTCTTTGTTGGAAGATTTCTGATTACTGATTCAATCTCCTGATTTTTTATTGGCCTGTTCAGGCTTTTTATTTCTTCTTCTTTCTTTTTTTTAAAATAAATGTATTTATTTATTATTTATTTATTTATTTTTGGCTGCATTGGGTCTTTGTTGCTGTGCACAGGCTTTCTCCAGTTGCAGCGAACAGGGGCTACTCTTGTGGTGTGCAGACTTCTCATTGTGGTGGCTTCTCTTGTTGCACAACATGGGCTCTAGGCATGTGGGCTTCAGTAGTTGTGGCATGTGGGCTCAATAGTTGTGGCTCGTGGGCTCTAGAGCGCAGGCTCAGTAGTTGTAGTGCACGGGCTTAGTTGCTCCATGGCATGTGGGATCTTCCTGGACCAGGGCTCAAACCCATGTCCCCTGCATTGGCAGGCAGATTCTTAACCACTGTGCCATCAGGGAAGTCCTCTATTTCTTCTTGATTCAGCTTTGCTAAGTTGTATATTTCTAGGAACTTATACATTTCTTTTAGGTTACCCTCTTCACTGGTGTATAATTGTTCATAATAGTTCCTCGATCCTTTTTATTTCTGAGGTGTCTGTTGTAATATCTCCTCTTTCATTTCTGATTTTATTTAGTTGAGTATTTTCTCTTTTTTATTAATATAGCTAAGGGTTTGTTGATTTTGTTTATCTTTTCAAAATATCAACTTTTAGTTTTGTTGATTTTTTTCTATTGGTTTTCTATTATCTATCTGATTTAATTCTGCTATAATCTTTATTATTTCCTTCTCTCTTATTACTGCTTTTGCTGTATCCCCAAAGCTTTGATATGTTTTCATTTTCATTGTCTCAAGATACATCTAAAATTCTCTTTTGATTTGTTCTTTGAACCAATTGTCATTCTAGTGTATTGTTTATTTTCCATATATTTGTAAAATTTTCCATTGTCTAGATGTTATTGATTTATAGTTTCATTCCCTTATGGTCAGAAAAGGTACTTGGAATGATTTTGATCTTAAATTTGTTAACAGTTGCTTTTGTGACCTAATGTGATCTATCCTGAATAATGTTCTGTGTTTGTTTGAAAAGAATGTGTATTCTTCTCCTGCTGGGTTGGAAAGTTCTTTATATATGTCTGTTAGGTTCATTCGGTCTACAGTGAACAAGTTAGTTATTTCTTTATTGATCTTCTGTCTGTGTGTTCTATCCATTATTGTACGTGGGTTATTTAGGTCTTATACTATTACTGTATTGCTGTCAATTTCTCCTTTTAGATTTGTCAATATTCGCTTTATGTATTTAGGTGCTCTGATGTTGGGTGCTTATGTATTTGTAATTGTTATATCTTCCTGTTGAATTGACAAATTTATCATTATATAATGACCTTCTTTCTCTCTAGAGACACTTTTTGACTTAAAGTTTATTTTCTCTGAAATAATAGCCACTCTTGCTTTCCTTTTATTACTATTTGCATAAAATATCTTTCTTCATTTCTTTACTTTCAGATATGCATGTCATTAAGTATAAAGTGAATCTCTTGTAGACAGAATATCACTAGACCTTGTTTTTAATCCATTCAGGCACTTTATGTCTTTTGACTGGGGAGTTTTACCCATTTACATTTAAAATAATTACTGATGGGTAATGACTTACTATTTTCATTTTACTAATTGTTATGTCTGTTTTGCAGTTGTTTTTGCTTTCTCTCCTCCACTTGCTGTCTTCCTTTGCTATTTGTTGATTTTTGTAGTGATTATTTTGATTCTTTTCTCTTTATCTTTTGTTTATCTACTATAGGGTATTTTCTCCATGGTTAGCTTGAGGCTTACATAAAATATCTTGCAGTTATAACCATCTCTTACACGTTGATAACTTAACTTTAATCACAAACAAAAACTCCATACTTTTACTCCTTTTCCCCACAAGTTCATTTCTTTTTATATTGTGTATCTATTATTAACTTTTATCTTTTTACTGTTATATTAGGGTTAAAAGTAATTTAGACACCACCATTACAGTGTTAAATTATTCTGCATTTGTCATATCTTTACTTTTGTCAATGAGATTTATGCTCTCCTGTTGCTGTTTGGTGTTTTCATTTCAATTTGAAGAATTCAAGCATTTCTTTCTTTTTTTAAAAAAAAATATAAGTTACATTTTCATTGGAGTATAATTGCTTTACAATGGTGTGTTAGTTTCTGCTTTATAACAAAGTGAATCAGTTCACACATACATATGTTCCCATATCTCTTCCCTCTTGCATCTCCCTCCCTCCCACCCTCCCTATCCCACCCTTCCAGGCAGTCACAAAGCACGGAGCTGATCTCCCTGTTCTATGTGGCTGCTTCCCACTATCTACCTTACGTTTGGTAGTGTAGAAATGTCCATGCCTCTCTCTCGCTTTGTCACAGCTTACCCTTCCCCCTCCCCATATCCCCAAGTCCATTCTGTAGTAGGTCTGTGTATTTATTCCTGTTTTACACCTGGTTCTTCATGACATTTCCCCCCCCCCAAATTCCATATATATGTGTTAGCGTACGGTATTTGTCTTTCTCTTTCTGAATTACTTCACTCTGTATGACAGACTCTAGGTCTATCCACCTCATTACAAATAGCTCAATTTCATTGCATTTTATGGCTGAGTAATATTCCATTGTGTATATGTGCCACATCTTCTTTATCCATTCATCCGATGATGGGCACTTAGGTTGTTTCCATCTCTGGGCTATTGTAAATAGAGCTGCAATGAACATTTTGGTACATGACTCTTTTTGAATTCTGGTTTTCTCAGGGTATATGCCCAGTAGTGGGATTGCTGGGTCATATGGTAGTTCTATTTGTAGTTTTTTAAGGAACCTCCATACTGTTCTCCATAGTGGCTGAACCAATTCACATTCCCACCAGCAGTGCAAGAGTGTTCCCTTTTCTGCACACCCTCTCCAGCATTTATTGTTTCTAGATTTTTTGATGATGGCCATTCTGACTGGTGTGAGATGATATCTCATTGTAGTTTTGATTTGCATTTCTCTAATGATTAATGATGTTGAGCATTCTTTCATGTGTTTGTTGGCAGGCTGTATATCTTCTTTGGAGAAATGTCTATTTAGGTCTTCTGCCCATTTTTGGATTGGGTTGTTTATTTTTTTGTTATTGAGCTGCATGAGCTGCCTGTAAAGTTTAGAGATTAATCCTTTGTCAGTTGATTCATTTGCAAATATTTTCTCCCATTCTGAGGGCTGTCTTTTGGTATTGTTTATGGTTTCCTTTGCTGTGCAAAAGCTTTGAAGTTTCATTAGGTTCCATTTGTTTATTTTTGTTTTTATTTCCATTTATCTAGGAGGTGGGTCAAAAAGGATCTTGCTGTGATTTATGTCATAGAGTGTTCTGCCTATGTTTTTCTCTAAGAGTTTGATAGTTTCTGGCCTTACATTTACGTCTTTAATCCATTTTGAGCTTATTTTTGTGTATGGTGTTAGGGAGTGATCTAATCTCATACTTTTACATGTACCTGTCCCGTTTTCCCAGCACCACTTATTGAAGAGGCTGTCCTTTCTCCACTGTACATTCCTGCCTCCTTTATCAACGATAAGGTGACCATATGTGCGTGGGTTTATCTCTGGGGTTTCTTTCCTGTTCCATTGATCTATCTTTCTGTTTTCGTGCCAGTACCATCCATACTGTAGCTTTGTAGTATTGTGTGAAGTCAGGGTGCCTGATTGCTCCAGCTCCGTTTTTCGTTCTCAAGATTGCTTTGCCTATACAGGGTCTTTTGTGTTTCCACACAAATTGTGAAATTTTTTGTTCTAGTTCTGTGAAAAATGCCAGTGGTAGTTTGATAGGGTTTGCATTGAATCTGTAGATTGCTTTGGGTAGTAGAGTCGTTTTCACAATGTTGATTCTTCCAATCCAAGAACATGGTATATCTCTCCATCTATTTGTATCATCTTTAATTTCTTTCATCAGTGTCTTATAATTTTCTGCATACAGGTCTTTAGTCTCCTTAGGTAGGTTTATTCCTAGGTATTTTATTCTTTTTGTTGCAATGGTAAATGGGAGTGATTTCTTGATTTCATTTTCAGATTTTTCATCAATAGTGTCTAGGAAAGCCAGAGATTTCTGTGCATTAATTTTGTATCCTGTTACTTTACCAAATTCATTGATTAGCTCCAGTAGTTTTCTGGTAGCATCTTTAGGGTTATCTATGTATAGTATCATGTCATCTGCAAACAGTGACAGCTTTACTTCTTCTTTTCTGATATGGATTCCTTTTATTTACTTTTCTTCTCTTATTGCTGTGGCAAAAACTTCCAAAACTATGTTGAATAAGAGTGGTGAGAGTGTGCAACCTTGTTTTGTTCCTGATCTTACTGGAAATGCTTTCAGTTTTTCACCATTAAGGACAATGTTGGCTGTGGGTTTGTCATATATGGCCTTTATTATGTTGAGGAAATTCCCTCTTTGCCTACTTTCTGCAGGGTTTTTATCATAAATGGGTGTTGAATTTTGTTGAAAGATTTCTCTGCATATATTGAGATAATCATATGGTTTTTCTCCTTCAATATGTTAATATGGTGTATCACATTGATTGATTTGCGTATATTAAAGAATCCTTGCATTCCTGGAATAAACCCCACTCGATCATGGTGTATGATCCGTTTAATGTGCTGTTGGATTCTGTTTGCTATTATTTTGTGGAGGATTTTTGCATCTTGTTCATCAGTGATATTGGCCTGTAGTTTTCTTACTTTGTGACAGCCTTGTCTGGTTTTGGTATCAGGGTGATGGTGGCCTCATAGAATGAGTTTGGGAGTGTTCCTGCCTCTGCTATATTTTGGAAGAGTTTGAGAAGGATAGGTGTTAGCTCTTTTCTAAATGTTTCATAGAATTCGCCTGTGAAGCCATCTGGTCCTGGGCTTTTGTTTGTTGGAAGATTTTTAATCACAGTTTCAATTTCAGTGCTTGTGATTGGTCTCTTCATATTTTCTATTTCTTCCTGATTCAGTCTTGGCAGGTTGTGCATTTCTAAGAATTTGTCCATTTCTTCCGGGTTGTCCATTTTATTGGCATAGAGTTGCTTGTAGTAATCTCTCATGATCTTTTGTATTTCTGCAGTGTCTGTTGTTACTTCTCCTTTTTCATTTCTAATTCTATTGATTTGAGTCTTCTCCCTTTTTTTCTTGATGAGTCTGGCTAATGGTTTATCAATTTTGTTTATCTTCTCAAAGAACCAGCTTTTAGTTTTATTGATCTTTGCTATCATTTCCTTTATTTCTTTTTCATTTATTTCTGATATGATTTTTATGATTTCTTTACTACTGCTAACTTGGGGGTTTCTTTGTTGTTCTTCCTCTAATTGCTTTAGGTGCAAGTTTAAGTTGTTTATTCGAGATGTTTCCTGTTTCTTAACGTAGGATTTTATTGCTATAAACTTCCCTCTTAGAACTGGTTTTGCTGCATCCCATAGGTTTTGGGTCGTCGTGTCTCCATTGTCATTTTTTTCTAGTTATTTTTTATTTCCTCTTTGATTTCTTCAGTGATCACTTTGTTATTAAGAAGTGTATTGTTTAGCTTCGATGTGTTTGTATTTTTTATAGATCTTTTCCTGTAATTGATATCTAGTTTCATAACGTTGTGGTCGGAAAAGATACTTGATACAATTTCAATTTTCTTGAATTTACCAAGGCTTGATTTGTGACCCAAGATATGATCTATCCTGGAGAATGTTCCATGAGCACTTGAGAAAAATGTGTATTCTGTTGTTTTTAGATGGAATGTCCTATAAATATCAATTAAGTCCATCTTGTTTAATGAATCATTTAAAGCTTGTGTTTCCTTATTTATTTTCATTTGGGATGATCTGTCCATTGGTGAGAGTGGGGTGTTAAAGTCCCCTACTATGAATGTGTTACTGTCGATTTCCCCTTTTATGGCTGCTACTATTTGCCTTATGTATTGAGGTGCTCCTATGTTGGGTGCATAAATATTTACAATTGTTATATCTTCTTCTTGGATCGATCCCTTGATCATTATGTAGTGTCCTTCTTTGTCTCTTCTAATAGTCTTTATTTTAAAGTCTATTGTGTCTGATATGAGAATTGCTACACTAGCTTTCTTTTGGTTTCCATTTACATGAAATATCTTTTTCCATCCCCTTACTTTCAGTCTGTATGTGTCTCTAGGTCTGAAGTGGGTCTCTTGTAGACAGCAAATATATGGGTCTTGTTTTTGTATCCATTCAGCCAATCTGTGTCTTTTGGTGGGAGCATTTAGTTCATTTATATTTAAGGTAATTATCAATATGTATGTTCCTATTCCCATTTTCTTAATTGTTTTTGGTTCATTATTGTAGGTCTTTTACTTCTCTTGTGTTTCTTGCCTAGAGAAGTTCCTTTAGCATTTGTTGTAAAGCTGGTTTGGTGGTGCTGAACTCTCTCAGCTTTTGCTTGTCTGTAAAGGTTTTAATTTCTCCATCAAATCTGAATGAGATCCTTGCTGGGTAGAGTAATCTTGGTTGCAGGTTTTTCTCCTTCTTCAATTTAAATATGTCCTGCCAGTTCTTTCTGGCATACAGAGTTTCTGCTGAAAGATCAGCTGTTAACCTTATGGGGATTCCCTTGTGTGTTATTTGTTGTTTTTCCCTTGCTGCTTTTAATATGTTTTCTTTGTATTTAATTTTTTTTTTAACATCTTTATTGGGGTATAATTGCTTTACAATGGTGTGTTAGTTTCTGCTTTATCTCTGTGCTTCCTGGACTTACATATATATATGTTCCCATATCTCTTCCCTCTTTGTCTCCCTCCCTCCCACCCTCCCTATCCCACCCCTCCAGACAGCCACAAAGAAC
>NW_006769290.1:788334-860206 GCF_000442215.2 Lipotes vexillifer
AAGATCCTCTCCTACACTTTCTCCTAGAAGCTTCATAACTTGGGCTTTCAAATTTAAATTTATGATCCATCTCAAATTAATTTTTTCGTGTGGTGTAAGGTAGGGGTCAACGGTTTTTTATTTTCATGTGGCTATCCAGTTATTTTGGTACCATTTATTGAAAACATTTTACTTTATCCATTGAATTGTGTTGGTGACTTTTACAATTATTTCATACTCACACATCTACATACACATACAAATATCTACATACACATACATTTACATACACATGTACATTTCATATACATTTATCTACACACACATATATACGCACTTATATACACATTTCTGGAGTCACTTGTTTGTTTTGTGGATCTATTTGTCTATTCTTTTGCCAATACCTCACTATCTTAATTACTGTAACTTGTCAGTACATCTTGAAATAAGGCAGAATAAACCCTCCAACTTTATTCTCTTTTTAAGAATATATTGGCTATTTATTCCTGGTCTCTTAAAATTTACATATAAAATTTAGAACCACCTTGCCAGTTTCTACCAAAACACCTGCTGAGATTTTGATTGGAATAGCATTAGATCCATAGATAAATTTGGGGAGAATTGACTGCTTAGAAATATGAATTCTTCCCAACCACGATCTCTATTTATTTAGACCTTCTGTAATCTCTCTCAGCAATGTTTGGTAGTTGTAAATATACAAATACCACACATCTTTTGTTAAGCTTAATGCTCTTATTGTAAAGGATATTTTAATTTCATTTTCCAGTCATTTGTTGTAAGTTCATAGATGTGTCATTTACTTTGTATTGAGGTGCTCCTATGTTGGGTGCATAAGTATTTACAATTGTTATATCTTCTTCTTGGATCGATCCCTTAATCATTATGTAGTGTCCTTCTTTGTCTCTTCTGATAGTCCTTATTTTAAAGTCTATTTTGTCTGATATGAGAATTGCTACTCCAGCTTTCTTTTGGTTTCCATTTGCATGGAATATCTTTTTCCATCCCCTTACTTTCAGTCTGTATGTGTCTCTAGGTCTGAAGTGGGTCTCTTGTAGACAGCATATATATGGGTCTTGTTTTTGTATCCATTCAGCCAATCTGTGTCTTTTGGTGGGAGCATTTAGTCCATTTACATTTAAGGTAATTATCGATATGTATGTTCCTATTCCCATTTTCTAAATTGTTTTGGGTTCGTTATTATAGGACTTTTCCTTCTCTTGTGTTTTTGTCTAGAGAAGTTCCTTTAGCATTTGTTGTAAAGCTGGTTTGGTGGTGCTGAACTCTCTCAGCTTTTGCTTGTCTGTAAAGGTTTTAATTTCTCCATCAAATCTGAATGAGATCCTTGCTGGGTAGAGTAATCTTGGTTGCAGGTTTTTCTCCTTCATCACTTTCAGTATGTCCTGCCACTCCCTTCTGGCTTGTAGAGTTTCTGCTGAGAGATCAGCTGTTAACCTTATGGGGATTCCCTTGTGTGTTATTTGTTGTTTTTCCCTTGCTGCTTTTAATATGCTTTCTTTGTATTTAGTTTTTGACAGTTTGATTAATATGTGTCTTGGCGTATTTCTCCTTGAATTTATCCTGTATGGGACTCTCTGTGCTTCCTGGAACTTCATTAACTATTTCCTTGCCCATATTAGGGAAGTTTTCAACTATAATGTCTTCAAATATTTTCTCAGTCCCTTTCTTTTTCTCTTCTTCTTCTGGAACCCCTATAATTCAAATGTTGGTGCATTTAATGTTGTCCCAGCAGTCTCTGAGACTGTCCTTAGTTCTTTTCATTTTTTTTCTTTATTCCGCTCTGCAGTAGTTATTTCCACTATTTTATCTTCCAGGTCACTTATCCGTTCTTCTGCCTCAGTTATTCTGCTATTGATCCCATCTAGAGTATTTTTCATTTCATTTATTGTGTTGTTCATCGTTGTTTGTTTCCTCTTTAGTTCTCCTAGGTCCTTGTTAACTGTTTCTTGCATTTTGTCTATTCTATTTCCAACATTTTGGATGATCTTTACTATCATTATTCTGAACTCTTTTTCAGGTAGACTGCCTATTTCCTCTTCATTTGTTAGGTCTGGTGGGTTTTTATCTTGCTCCTTCATCTGCTGTGTGTTTTTCTGTCTTCTCATTTTGCTTATCTTACTGTGTTTGGGGTCTCCTTTTTGCAGGCTGCTGGTTCGTATTTCCCGTTGTTTTTGGTGTCTGTCCCCAGTGGCTAAAGTTGGTTCAGTGGGTTGTGTAGGCTTCCTGGTGGAGGGAACTAGTGTCTGTGTTCTGGTGGATGAGGCTGGATCTTGTCTTTCTGGTGGGCAGGTCCACGTCTGGTGTTGGTTTTGGGTGTCTGTGGACTTATTATGATTTTAGGCAGCCTCTCTGCTAATGGGTGGCGTTGTGTTCCTGTCTTGCTAGTTGTTTGGCATAGGATGTCCAGCACTGTAGCTTGCTGGTCGTTGAGTGAAGCTGGGTGCTGTTGTTGAGATGGAGATCTCTGGAAGATTTTCGCCGTTTGATATTATGTGGAGCTGGGAGGTCTCTTGTGTACCAGTGTCCTGAAGTTGGCTCTCCAACCTCAGAGGCACAGCACTGTCTACTGGCTGGAGCACCAAGATCCTTTCATCCACACAGCTCAGAATAAAAGGGAAAAAAATAGAAACAAAGAATTAGTAGAAGTAGAAAGAAAGAAGGAAAGAAAAAAAGAAAGGAGGGATGGATGGATGGATGGAGGGAGGAATGAAGGAAGGAAGGAGGGAAGGAAGGATAAAAAGAAAGAAAGAAGATAAAGTAAAATAAAATAAAGAGAAAATATAATAAAGTTATTAAAATAAAAAAATAAGTATTAAGAGAAAAAAAGAAATAAAAGTAAAAAACAAACAAACAAAAAAAACCGGATGGATAGAACTCTAGGACAAATGGTGAAATCAAAGCTATACAGACAAAATCTCACAAAGAAGCATATACATACACACTCACAAAAAGGGAAAAGGGGAAAAAATCATAAATCTTGCTCTCAAAGTCCACCTCCTCAATTTGGGATGATTTGCTGTCTAAAGGAGGGAAGGCAGGAAAGAAAGAAAGAAGATAAATTAAAATAAAATAAAGTTATGAAAATAAAAAATAATTATTAAGCACAAAAAAATAAAAAAAAAACAAAACAAAAACGGACGGATAGAACCCTAGAACAAATGGTGGGAGCAAAGCTCTACAGACAGAATCTCACACAGAAGCATACACATACACACTCACAAAAAGAGGAAAAGGGGAAAAAATCATACATCTTGCCCTCCAAGTCCACCTCCTCAATTTAGGATGATTCGTTGTCTATTCATGTATTCCACAGATGCAGGGTACATCAAGTTGATTGTGGAGCTTTAATTTGCTGCTTCTGAGGCTGTTGGGAGAGATTTCCCTTTCTCTTCTTTGTTGTCACAGCTCACAGGGGCTCAGCTTTGGATTTGGCCCCGCCTCTGCGTGTAGGTCGCCGGAGGGCGTCTGTTCTTTGCTCAGACAGGACGGGGGTTAAAGGAGCCGCTGATTCGGGGGCTCTGGCTCACTCAGGCTGGGGGGAGAGAGGGGCACGGAGTGTGGGACGAGTCTGCGGCGGCAGAGGCAGGCGTGACGTTGCACCAGCCTGAGGCGTGCCGTGCGTTCTCCCGGGGGAGTTGTCCCTGGATTCCCGGGACCCTGGCAGTGGCGGGCTGCACAGGCTCCCTGAAGTGGGGTGTGGATAGTGACCTGTGCTCGCACACAGGCTTCTTGGTGGCGGCAGCAGCAGCCTTAGCGTCTCATGCCTGTCTCTGGGGTCCACGCTTTTAGCCGCAGCTTGCGCCCGTCTCTGGTGCTCCTTTAAGCAGCGTTCTTAATCCCCTCTCCTCGCGCACCAGGAAACAAAGAGGGAAAAAAAAGTCTCTTGCCTCTTCAGCAGGTCTGGACTTTCTCCCGGACTCCCTCCCGGCTAGCCGTGGCGCACTAACCCCCTGCAGGCTGTGTTCATGCCGCCAACCCCAGTCCTCTCCCGGAGCTCTGACCGAAGTCTGAGCCTCAACTCCCAGACCTGCCTGCCTGGGCCGGGGGGCAGACAAGCCTCTTGGACTGGTGAGTGCCGGTCAGCCCTGATCCTCTGTGCGGGAATCTCTCAGCTTTGCCCTCTGCACCCCTGTTGGTGTGCTCTGCTCTGCGGCTCCGAAGCGTCCCCCTTCCGCCACCCGCAGTTTCCATCCGCAGAGGGGCTTCCTAGTGTGTGGAAACCTTTCCTCCTTCACAGCTCCCTCCCACTGGTGCAGGTCCTGTCCTTATTCTTTTGTCTCTGTTTTTTTTTTTTTTCGTTTGCCCTACCCAGGTACGTGGGGGTTTTCTTGCCTTTTGGGAAGTCTGAGGTTTCCTGCCAATGTTCAGTAAGTGTTCTGTAGTAGTTGTTCCACGTGTAGATGTATTTCTGGTGTATCTGTGGGGAGGAAGGTGATCTCCGCGTCTTACTCTTCCGCCATCTTCCCGGAAGCCCCTCAAACATTTCTTGTAAGACAGGTCTAGTGGTGATGAATACTCAGTTTTGTTTGTCTGAGAAAGACTTTATATCCCCTTCAGTTTTTCAGCTTTACTGAGGTATAATTAAGAAAGAAAATTATAAGATACTAAAAGTGTATATCATCATGATTTGATATATGTATACATTGTAGAAGGATTCCTCCCATCTAGTAATGAACACTTGTGTTGATGTCTGTAGCAATTACCTCTTCTAGACTTTATGGACTAGCTTTGGTGGGGGAAGCTAAATGAAATAAATCCGACAGAGAAAGAAAAACACTGTATAATGTCACTTATATGTAGAATATAAAAATACAACAAACTACTAGTTATTTTCAAAATAGCAAATATAACAAAAAAGAAGCAGATTCACAGATATAGAGAACAAACTAGTGTTACCAGTGGGGAGAGGGAAGCAGGGAGGGACAGTATAGGGGTAGGGGAGTAAGAGGTACAAACTATTATGTATAAGATAAACTACAAGGATATATTGTACAACATGGGGAATATAGCCAATATTTTATAATAACTATAAATGAAACATAACTTTAAAAGTTGTGAATTTGTTGTAAACAATGCTGCTTTGAACAGGGAGGTGTATGTATCTTTTCAAATTAGTGTTCTTGTTTTTCTTTTCTGGATATATACCCAGGAGTGGAATTACTGGGTCATACGGTAGTTCTACTTTTAGTTTTTTAAGAAACCTCCATACTGTTTTCCACAGCGGCTGCACCAGTTTACACTCCCACCAACAGTATACGAGGGTTCCCTTTTCTCACATCTTCACCAACATTTGTTGTTTGTAGACTTTTTGATGATAGTTATTCTGACAGATGTGATGTGATATCTCATTGTGGTTTTGATTTGCATTTCCCTGATGATTAACAATGTTGAGCATCTTTTCATATGTCTGTTGGTCATTTGCATTTCCTCTCTGGAAAAATGTCTATTCAGTTCTTCTGCCAATTTTTTAATCAGGTTGTTTGTTTTCTGATGTTAAGTTGTATGAGCTGTATATATATGTTGGATATTAATCCCTTGTTGGTCATATCATTTGCAAATATTTTCTCCCATTCTGTAGGTTGTCTTTTTATTTTGTTGACTGCTTTTTTTTTGTGGTATGTGGGCCTCTCACCGTTGTGGCCTCTCCTGCTGGGGAGCAGAGGCTCTGGACGCGCAGGCTCAGCGGCCACGGCTCACGGGCCTAGCCACTCTGCGGCATGTGGGATCCTCATGGGCCAGGGCACAAACCCGTGTCCCTTGCATTGGCAGGTGGACTCTCAACCACTGTGCCACCAGGGAAGCCCCTAGGTATTTTATTCTTTTTGATGTGATAATAAATGAGATTGTTTCCTTCATTTATCTTTCAATAGTTCATTGCTAATTTATAAAAATGCAACAGATTTCTATATATTATTTTCGTATCCTGCAACTTTACCAAATTCATTGAGGGGTGCTAGTAGTTTTCTGGTGGCATCTTTAGGATTTTTCTATGTATAGTATCATGTCATCTGCAAACAGTGACAGTTTTAGTTCTTCCTTTCCAGTTTGGATTCCTTTTATTTCTTGTGATTGCTATGGCTAGGTCATCCAAAACTATGTTGAATAAAAGTGGGCATCTTTGTCTTGTTCTGATCTTAGAGGAAATGCTTTCAGCTTTTCACCATTGAATATGATGTTTGCTGTGGGTTTGTCATATATGGCCTTTACTATATCGAGATATGTTCCCTCTCTGCTCACTTTCTGGAGAGTTTTTATCATAAATGGATGTTGAATTTTGTAAAAACTTTTTTTCTGCATCTATTGGGATGATATTATTGTTTTTATTCTTCAGTTTGTTAATGTAATGTGTCACATTGATCCAATTTGCAGATATTGAAAAATCCTTGCATCCCTGGGATAAATCTCACTTACTCATGGTGTATAATCCTTTTAATGTATTATTGGATTCAATTTGTTAGTATTTTATTGAAAATTTTTGCATCTATGTTCATCAGTGATATTGGCCTGTAATTTTCTTCTTTTGTGATATCTTTGTTTAGTTTTGGTATCAGGATGATGCTGGCCTCATAGAATGAGTTTGCAAGTGTTCCTTCCTCTGCAATTTTTTGGAATACTTTGAGAAGAGTAGGTGTTAACTCTTCTCTAAATGTTTGGTAGAATCCACCTGTGAAGACATCTGGTCCTGGACCTTTGTTTGCTGGGTGTTTTTATTTTTCATTTTTTTAACATCTTTATTGGGGTATAATTGCTTTACAATGGTGTGTTAGTTTCTGCTTTATAACAAAGTGAATCAGTTATACATATACATATGTTCCCATATCTCTTCCCTCTTGCATCTCCCTCCCTCCCACCCTCCCTATCCCACCCCTCCAGGCAGTCACAAAGCACCGAGCCGATATCCCTGTGCCATGCAGCTGCTTCCCACTAGCTATCTACCTTACGTTTGTTAGTGTATATATGTCCATGCCTCTCTCTCACCCTGTCACAGCTCACCCTTCTCTCTCCCCATATCCTCAAGTCCGTTTTCCAGTAGGTCTGTATCTTTATTCCTGTCTTACCCCTAGGTTCTTCATGACATTTTTTTTTCTCTTAAATTCCATATATATGTGTTAGCATATGGTATTTGTCTTTCTCTTTCTGACTTACTTCACTCTGTATGACAGACTCTAGGTCTATCCACCTCATTACAAATAGCTCAATTTCATTTCTTTTTATGGCTGAGTAATATTCCATTGTATATATGTGCCACATCTTCTTCATCCGATGATGGGCACTTAGGTTGTTTCCATCTCCGGGCTATTGTAAATAGAGCTGCAATGAACATTTTGGTACATGACTCTTTTTGAATTTTCGTTTTCTTAGGGTATCTGCCCAGTAGTGGGGTTGCTGGGTCATATGGTAGTTCTATTTGTAGATTTTTAAGGAATCTCCATACTGTTCTCCATAGTGGCTGAACCAATTCACATTCCCACCAGCAGTGCAAGAGTGTTCCCTTTTCTCCACACCCTCTCCAGCATTTATTGTTTCTAGGTTTTTTTTTTTTAGATGTTGGGGGTAGGAGTTTATTAATTAGTTAATTTATTTTTGCTGTTTTGGGTCTTCATTTCTATGCGAGGGCTCTCTCTAGTTGTGGCAAGCGGGGACGACTCTTCATCACGGTGCGCGGGCCTCTCACTATTGCGGCCTCTCTTGTTGCAGAGCACAGGCTCCAGACGCGCAGGCTCAGTAGTGTTTCTAGATTTTTTGATGATGGCCATTCTGACTGGTGTGAGTGCTGGGTGTTTTTAAATTACGGATTCAACTTCATTACTGGTAATTGGTCTGTTAATATTTTCTATTTCTTCCTGGTTCAGTCTTGGGAGATTGTACCTTTATAAGAATTTGTCCATTGCTTCTAGGTTGGTTAGGATCTATATTACTAACTATAACCCTATTTCACCTTATTCCAGTATTAGCAATATGTCATAAATCTGAATAAAGAGTGTATCTGTTCATATCAATCTCTTTGGGAAAGCAATGGATCCAGGCATTCTTAATTTTATTTAAGTAAATCACTTATGTAAGGTGATATTTCCCCTATAACTAGATGTTGGGTGAAGAAATGATAGAAGTTACATTTTTGATCCCACATTTTCTCAATAATCTCCCAAAATAATATAAAAAATGTCCATGACTTTGTAACTTGACTTTCCTGGTTAAATAGCAGTGCTGATTTATTTATATATACATTCACTTCATTGGCCATATATGTGGATCACTTTGTAGATTAGCTTGTGTAGGGGATACTATGGTGCACTACCTCGATTCCCCACTTCAAGACTGAGGCACTCATTTCCTCAGCTCCCTAGAGTATTGGCCACTGACAGCTTTCACACAATTCTCTCTTTGGGCCTTGTCCTCAGCCTAAGGGCGCTTCTTTGCCCAAGTCTATACTTGCTGTTTGGAAATAGCCTGCATCCAATGACTAAATGCTGTGCAAAATGTCCTGGGCTCCCTTGCTTCCATCTGCAACAACTCTGATGGTTTATTATAGCCCCTGAGCTCCCCATGGTATTTGGCAAGAACTCTGTTGTTTCTGTATCACAGTTCAGTCTCTCCTTCTGTCTGATCCTTTGTTCTTCACCCCCTTATAGATGTTCCTGAGACCAATGAAATCTTGATGGAAATCTCCACCATTCTTTTCCCCAGAAAACATGACCTAAAATACCTAGGGAAGAGTTTTAATTCCAAAATGATTTCTTCTTGTTACTTATAGCATTCTTCTGGTATATTTTCCTCCTTCTGACAGTTGTGTACTCTGGAAAATCAAGCATTTTTATGATTAGCCTAAGTATCAATACAATATAAGTAGGACGGCAAGTGCATTAAAAATAAAATTTAAGAGAAATTTGGATTCTTGCCAATCCTTCCTCTGCATTAGGATGGTTAGAGATCTTTCCACATAATGGCACATGTCTGGAAAATAGAAGCCATTGGTTCAGTTAATAGTTTAGGTGCCTACTATACATAAGGCATTATGAAAAATAAAGAAAAAATAAGACATGGCTCCTGCCCTCAGGAAAAAAAAACCCCAAATAACTATAAAATAGAAGAAGATAATGGCAACATTATTGTTTCTAAGAAAGTGTTGAGTTCTGATTAGTAAGGAATTAATCAGTCTCAGCTGGGGTAATCAGAGCAGCTATCTGAAAAATGTGATATTAAGACGACATTGCAGAAGGGCTCAGTGTAACTGAGGAAAAGATCTTAGTCAACTCAGCATTTTAAATCAGTTAACTGACTTTTAAAGAACTCCTGACTCTCTGATACTTTAAGTCTTGCTGGCCCAATATGAATAAGTTCAGGGTTAATTGATTTTGCCACTGAACTAGAGTCAGCTAACCTTTACGTGAACACACACCCTTTTCATTCTTTTCATAATCCATCCACAAGATCAAGTAACCTTCTCAGTAACTTAATTAAGTTTGCCAAAAGTGTTTTCACTGGTTCCTTGTAACTCTGTGTGGGATAAATCATGAGAAAATTTAACAAGGGCTTGTGTGTCCACTTATGTTGGCAAATCATTTGCTTCTAGTCCTGGACTCCCCTACTTCTTCCTGCCTCATTGACTCTAATTGCTTCTATTCTGTTAACAAGTGGTTTTCTCTGCATTTTTTGGAAGCAAAAGATCCAGGAATGTGGAATTTGTCATGAGTAAATAATATGTCTGAAAACCCAAATTGGTGAATACAGACATTTAATCTCTATTCCTTTAAATTTAGACTTGAAATTATCATTTCAACATAGGGATTCAATAATCTGAGTTGGAACCAGTTCTGAGTTAATGCTGTATTGAGAGACGTTGTCCCGTTCCTAAACAGAGCAGGGGATTCAACAGCAATTTGTCAACTAAATAGTAATCTTTGAAAATTTCCCCAAAGTGTTTTTTTCTAGGATTCTTACATATTCATCAGGATATATCTGCACCCAAAGCAGCCTGATGAGCTTGACAAAATTGTAGATTTGCCATTTACTTTGTTTTGTGGCCACAAATAGAAACCCCTGAATCTATTAGTGGATTATCTATTATCAGCTCTTGTGATTTGCCAACTGAAGGAACACAGAAAGAATGAACAACCAAAGCTTTTATTGAGCTTGTAGTTTTGGAAACCATGGCAGGAATAGGGGCAGGGGTAGGGTTGTAGAGCAGAGACAAGAGAAGAAGAACCTCTGATTATATTAGAGCTTCCCTTCATTGCTCAATCCTTGGTATCCTTGTGCATTGGCTCCCATTCTTCATCATTTTACTCCAGACAATAGAACCAGTCAGGCCTGCAGTACTTTATCTCAGACATAACATCCTACTTTGACAGACATGTCAACAGGTAATAGCCATGTGGCTTCTCTGTTCTTTCCTGAAGCAATACCTCTTTATTATTCAAGCTTGGAAATTAACTAAAAGGAATCTTTCCAAAGAATTAGGGCATTTAAATAGCATGTTTTAAAAGCTTATATTTTGCTCATTTGGCAGCAGAAATTCTTTAAGAATTCTAGGGTGATTGCTCCATGGAAAATCATTTAAACCTGAAACTTCTTTAAAATTTCTACTAAGAGAATTTACATTGTGTTTACATTTTATATTAAATAGATCCACCTATCAAAGGCAAAACTGTGGTGTGTTGTTTGTGTTTAAAATATTAAGTCACCTCTGGTAGCAGGTTTTATGGAAGGAAATATTTCTGAAATGTTTTTAAATGTCTGGGGCCATTTTTTTTTTAAAAGAGAAATTTGAGCACCTATAATCCTGGAAAATTTTTATTCATATCTTATGTACTTATAGTTCCAAAGACTTTACAAGCATTAACTCATTTCATCCTCATTAAGCACATTAGTTTGATGTAATTATTGTCCTTATCTTCCAGCTTTGAAAACTAAGTTGCAGAGAAAGTAAGGAGGTTGCCTGTTGTCCTAGAGCTAGTAGGTTGGAAAGCCAGTATTTGTTTCTTGGCAGGCTGCTTCTAGAACTATGCCTCCAGCAAGCTGTCATTTTGTAGATGATGAAACTGAGATCCAAAGAGATGAAATAACTTGCTAAGATCACATGTGTATTAGGTGGTGGAGTTGGGATTTGACTTCAAGTCCTTTGGGTCTCTTTCCAATGCTTTTGTTTTTATTTCAAGTTGACACAGGTAAAAGTTAAAGAAACTGGAATCATTTGGTCTGAGGCACACTGTGAGGCAGTTTGGGATTTTTGTTGTTGTTGTTGTTGTTATGCTAACAAACAGATGAAACCTGCAAAATGTAGGCATTTACTTCTATATTTCCACATATAATAAAATCACATTCTTGGCACCAGTTTTTCCAAGCCAAACTTCTTGATTTGGGTCTCTGTCATGGACTGAATATTTGTGTTTCTCCCCAAATTCTATTGTTGACATCCTAACCTCCAATGTGATGGTATTTGGAGGTGGCGCCTTTGGGGAGGTTACTTATGTTTAGATGAAGTCTTGCAGGGCGCTTCCTATAATGGCATTAGTGTCCTTATAAGAAGAGGAAGAGAGACCAAAGGTCTCTCTCCATCCTGTGAGTACACGTCAAGAAGGTCTGCAATTCAGGAAGCAGGCTGTCACCAGTGACCAAGTCTGCTGCCACTTTGACCTTGGACTTTCCAGCCTCCAGAACTGTGAGAAATAAATGTCTATCATTTAAGCCACTTAGCCTATGGTATTTTGTTATAGCAGCCTGAGCTAAAAGAGTATCTGATCCATATATCTTTGATAAGTCTTCACTGTCATTCTGCTACTATCCCCTCCCGCCAAGATGGCCAGGCTCTAGACCTTGACTGCAAAAGTGAATAATTAAATGTATTCAGGGTTCTACTCATGAAGAGTCTCTCTACCTGCTCATTTGTCTGGTGCTAGGGGGCAGCTCTGAAGACAGTCCTGAGAAGTTCAGTGTTGTAGAGCTACCTCATGGGGCCTCAAGTTGAATCTTGTGGCTGTGGTTGCCAGTGGGGCTAGGCTTGTACTACTAAAGTCACCTAGAGGGAAACTGACTCAAAAATCACATCACATGTTGGCTTTGTGATAATTATAAAGATGATATGATACGTTAAAAATACTGATGGCAAGTAAAGCAGACACCCAGATGAAGTCCTGATTATGATGGGAAGTTTTTTTGTATTTTACAATTCAAAAAAGTAAACTTCAAAAAAGTAAAATTCAAAATTTTACTTTTGGGATTAAGTGAATTATGGTAAATTAAACCTTTACCAATGTTTGGGACATAGTAGGTACTAAGTATATGTTTTTCTCTTTTTTCTTCCCTTCCCTTCCCTGTGCATGTGAAAACAATGATCATGTAAACTGAGAAACATACCAGCTGCTTAATTATTGAGCAAATTTTTTTTTTAACATCTTTATTGGAGTATAATTGCTTTACAATGCTGTGTTAGTTTCTGCTTTATAACAAAGTGACTCAGTTATACATATACATATGTTCCCATATCTCTTCCCTCTTGCATCTCCCTCCCTCCCACCCTCCCTATCCCACCCCTCTAGGTGGTCACAAACCACCAAGCTGATCTCCTTGTGCTATGCAGCTGCTTCCCGCTAGCTATCTATTTTATGTTTGGTAGTGTATATATGTCCATGCCACTCTCTCACTTTGTCGTTGAGCAAATCTTTTTTAGGAACCTACTGTGTGTCTGGCATTACTGGCTTCATGTAGGACACCACAGATGTTACACAATGGCCAGGTCCTTAAAAATATGTTATTATTATTATTTTTATTGTAAAATGTATATAACATAAAAGTGACCATTTTAAAATTACCATAACATAAAAATTTTAACCATTTTTAAGTGTACAACTCAGTGGCATTAAGTACATTCATAATGTTGTACAGCAATCACACACATCCATCTCCTGAATTTTCTCATCTTTTCAAGCTGAAACTCTGTATCCATTAAACAGTTAGCCCCTGGTAACCACAATTCATTCCACTTTCTATTTCTATAACTTTGACTATTCTAGTGTATCAAATAAGTGGAATCATACAGTAGTTGTCCTTTCATGACCAGTTTATTTCATTTAGCATAATGTCCTCAAGGTTCCTCCATGTAGCATGTATCAAAATTTCCTTCCTTTTTAGGGATGAATAATATACTGTTGTATGTATATACCCCATTTTGTTTATCATTCATCTGTCGATGGACATTTGGGTTAGTTTCACCTTTTGGCTATTGTGAACAATGCTGCTATGAACATAGGTGTACAGATATCTGAATCCCTACTTTCAATTCTTTTGGGTATATATCTAAAATGGAATTGCTGGATCATATGGTAATTCTATTTTTAATTTTTTGAGGAAATGCCAAAATGTTTTCTGCGGTGGCTGTACCATTTTACATTCCCACCAGCAATGCACAGGAGTTCCAGTTTCTCCATATCCTCATCACACTTGTTATTTTCCACTTTTAAAAAATAATAGCCATCTTAATGAGTGAAGTGTTATCTCTTTGTGGTGTTGATTTGCATTTTTCTAGTGGCTAGAGGTGTTGACATCTTTTCATGTGCTTATTGACCATTTGTATATCATTTTCGGAGAAATTCCTATTCAAGTCCTTTTTCCATTTTTGAATTGGTTTGCTTGTATTTTCATTGTTGTACGAGTTCTTTAAATATTCTGGCTATTAATCTCTTAATAGATAACTAACTTGCAAATATTTTCTCCCATTCTGTGCGCTGTCTTTTTTACTCTCTTGATAGTGTTCTTTGATGCACAAAAGTTTTTAATTTTGATGCAGTCCAGTTTATCTATATTTTCTTTTGCTTTCTGTGCTTTTGGTGTTATTGCAAGAAATAACCGTAATTCCTATATGAAGATGATTTTCCCTTATTAAGAAACATACTTTTTTTTTTTGGTAAAGAAAAGTCTTAAAGGAACTAGTTCAATGTATAATCATTTCTAATTGAAAAGGTTAGATAATAAGTATACAGTTGTTCAGAAAAGAGAGAGAACAATCCAAGTCCCTGAATAAAATCTTAACTTCACACCAATTTACTTCCAGCAAGAAGGGACATACTGGAAACACAGAAGATGCAGTGGTTGCCCAACCAAAGGGAAGCTCTAGGAGTAAGATAGACACTTGGAGAAAGTGATCATTGGGTAATCATTTCAAATAAATAATTTGGATTTACTTAGCACTTTGTATATACTTACTTACTGCATATGCTTTTATCTCCCAAATCCAAATAAACCTTCAAGGACAGGAGAAAGCTTGCTGTGAGGTGGTAAATTGATGGTGGATGGGGGTGAATGGTTAAGCAAGTTTTGCAAGCAAGGAGATCTAATTTTGCAATCTGGGAGGTCTTTCACTTTCACTGAAAATTTCTGTTTGTATGGTTCTGTTTCATTGATGAAAAGAAAATGTTTGCATCCATGTGTCCTGAAGTTTCCAAGGCACTTGCAACTTCAAAGTATTTTGTAATATGAGAGAACTTGGTTTTTGATATAGAAAGGATTTCCAACATATCTAGATAATATTTTTTATTGTCATGCCAATCACCTTATCAATTACCTTTTAAGTCATAGTATGAATTTGCAATAAAATGCTGAGTAGTTCCTTAAGACTGTCTCAGTCTGTTAAAAATTCCAAACTGTATTTTATTGCTGCTGTAATATCTGAAAGCTAACTCAATTTCTGTTTGTTATATAATTTTTTGTTGGACTGGTATTCAAACACACAATTCCTTTATCCTTATCCTTTATTTCTTGAGAGCTTAATTTTCCTCTTAGAACTAATTGATCCTCAGCTTTCAGAGGTGTCAGATCATGTAGGGTCCTGTGTGTCTAGTCCAGATGTGTGGATTTTATCTGGCATGGACTGGGCAGCCATTGAGGATACAGGATCATATTGGTTTGTAAGAAGGCTCACTCTGGCAGCATTATGGAAAAGGGACTCAAAGCAGGTGGGATGGGGCTGATAGTTTTACTCTCCCCTTCTTCCCTTCATATCCCAACCTCACTGGGGAAAGGAGCCCTATACTGGGTATTTAATCCCATGAAGAAACACGGGTAAAGGGGTTTTCAAAATGGAAATACAACCAACACCTAAACACAAACATGTTCCTATGGGGTTCTACTGTCAAAACCCTGAGATGACTTTTGTAATATCTGCCAATCAACCAGCCCATCAGACACTAAACACACAGGCTCACCAGCACTGCTGCTTCACTCCTCTTTATTTATAGCAGGAAGGTTTCTTCACTTCCAGTTTGCTTATCTTCCCTATAGAGCAACTGGTCAGGTGCTGAGCTTTGGTGATTGGGACAGGCCATTTATATTATGAAATGGAGGTTATATATTTGTAATTTCCCCTGAAAAATTTCAAATGTATACAACAAGAGAGATAATGGCGTTATGAACTCTCCCACACATTCCCATCATCCATGTTCAATAATTAGGAATATTTTGCCATATTTGCTTTATTGCTAAACACACATTTTTGCCAAATTATCTTAAAGCTAATTCCAGACCTTGTGTCATTTCACCCCTACATGCTTCCTTAGGCACGTAGTAAAAATATAAACATTTTCTTACATAACTACAGGTCCATCATCACATCGAACAATATTAACAAGAATTCCTTGGTATCCTCTAATATCCAGTCTACATTCAAATGTCCCTGATTGTTTAAAAGTGTCTTTCTATAGTTGGTTTGCTGAACTAAGATCCAAATAATATCAGAGGTATTTTATAAACATTTCATTTCAGGTATTAGGGTTTTTTCTTAACAACTTCCTTAATCCCACCTTTTTCAGTATGCATCTGAATAAGCTACAATTTTGGAAGCCATTTATATCCATTTCATTAAATTAGTTACCATGTGTGGTAGGCTGAATAATGGCCACCAGTGATAACCGGGTCCTAATCCCGGGAACCTGTGAATGTTACCTTCTATTGCAAAAGATATTTTGCAGATGTGATTAAGTTAAGGCTCTCTCGATGAGAGGATTAGCAGGTGGGCACTAAATTCAATCAGAAGTGTCCTTATAAGAAGGAGGCAGAGGGAGATTTGACACAGATGAGAACACCATGTGATGGAAGCAGGAGGAAACAGAACCACAGAAAGAAGATGCTACACTATTGGCTTTGAAAATGGAGGAAGAGGCCACAAGATGAGGAATTCAGGTGGCTCCTAGAAACCAGAAAAGGTAAGGAAAAGAATTCTTCTCGAGGGAGCATGGCCTTACTGACACCTTGATTTTGTCCTAGTGAAATTGATTTCAGGCTTCTGGCCTCCAGAATTGTAAGAGAATACATTTATGTTGTTTTAAGGCACTGAGTTGATAGTAATTGGTCACAGCAGCCACAATAATCTAATATACTATGGTTCAAAGGTATTTATTAAGAAAGAATTCCATTCTCTGTAGAAGATGAAATATTTCAGAGGCCAGAGATGCTGGAGAGGCAGCATGTAGTAGAAGGAAGGGCAATGACCTGGGAAGTGAATTCTAGATCCCATCCTGCCAGACTTTGGGCCAAGTCACTGGGCTTTTCCGAGATTCATTCCCACATATATAACCATCAAAGGAATGCATGGGATAAACAATACTTGAGGGCCCTTTATTCTCCCTACTGTGTTTCACCAGACGAAATCAAGAAAGGGCAGAAGAAAACTACAGAGGACCCTGACTTCTCATAAAAGGCCTTGAGGCTGTAGGGGGTGTGGGGAATGTAGGGAGGAGGGAAACATTGTGAGGCAACCAAAGCCACTTTACGTTGGTGTTTGTGCTGGCCTGGGGTGTGTTTAAGTGCTGTGGATGGGACTGCCTTGGGTCTCACTGAGAGAAGGGCACTGGCCAGTCTGCCATTTCTTCCTTGAGTCATGGCATAGCCACGGCAGTCTGATCTCTGAATCAAGAGGCTCCAAATTTAGAGGCCAAAGGCAATTTCTTTGAGTTTTCTCATCCCAAAGAAGTCTTTGAATGCAGAATTTGGGAGCCTCTGGGCTTCTTATGTAACAGCTTTCCTAATAAACCTGGGAGGGGCTTCTGATTGGAAATACCAATAGCATTTATTAAGTGCTTAAGGGGCCCTCTACCGGGTTAAAAGCTTTATACGTAAAATCATTCAATCTTCACAAAAGTGTCTATGAAGTAGTTATCAGCACCTCTGTTTTGGCAAACAAACCGAGGTTTAGAGAGGATATAACTTTACCCACAATGACATAGCTGGTAAGTGGCCAAGTCTGAAATTGGATGCAGGCCAACTGGAACCAAAGGCCATGTATGGGAGATGCTCTTCTTGAAAGGTAACTTGAGGTGACATACATGGGCACTTAAGATATCCAGCTGTGTGTCAGACTCCCAGTCTGCCATTTCTCTAAACTGTTGCTTTTCAACGTTGTCTTCTTAGATGAAAGAACGATGGGAAACCTTTGTTCCTGGGCTTAGGAAACTGTCATAATAGGAGCATAGCCACTTCTCACCTACCACCTGGAATCGCTTTATAAGTGCCTAAGAATTTGGAAAAATCTGAACTTGTACTGCACCAGTGGTCTATAACATATACTTTAGTATTTACCTAAATACTTCATTCTTTCTTCTTGGATATTGTTCTTAAGTCTTCCTTAGGTTATATGTTCTTTCAGTCCAAGAATGATTTTATTGCTTTTGTTTTTCTATAGCCTCCCAATTCTCTAGAGTGTTGCTGAGCATATCAAATAAGTTTTAAAGATTATTTACTTTCAGTGGATCACAGAAAGGAGCATGGGAGAAACCAATAATTTCCCTATCTTAAAGCGGGGCTAATGATGCTCACCTGAATAAAAAGAAATTTTATTTTGACCAAATTATTTGCCTAATGCAAAGACTTCAGATCCTTTTTTTTTTTTTGCGGTACGCAGGCCTCTCACTGTTGTGACCTCTTCCGTTGCGGAGCACAGGCTCCGGACGCACAGGCTCAGTGGCCATGGCTCACGGGCCCAGCCGCTCTGTGGCATGTGGGATCTTCCTGGACCAGGGCACAAACCCGTGTCCCCTGCATTGGCAGGCAGACTCTCAACCACTGTGCCACCAGGGAAGCCCAAGACTTTAGTTTCTTAACTCAGTGTTTCTGAAACTCTAGTCTCTGAACATATCTTTTGGTATACATGAGAATCTTTTCTTTTAAAAGGAGTCAATACATCTCCTGAGGTTGAAACTAATTTAGTTTTTATCCCTATTTTCAGGATAACTTAGCTCACTCGATAATTGATCAAAGTGGATCTGTGCAAACACACACACCCTACATGCGCATAATATTTTCGGAACCAACTGAGAGTAAGTGGCAGACATATTATCTCTTTACCACTGAATATTTTAGTGTATATTTCCTAAAAAGGACATCATCTTATGTAAATACTGTATAATTATTAAAATCAATGGATTTTACATATAATCATTTATATAATTATTTTTTTTACATCTTTTTGGAGTATAATTGATTTACAATGGTGTATTAGTTTCTGCTTTATAACAAAGTGAATCAGTTATACATATACATATGTTCCCATATCTCTTCCCTCTTGCATCTCCCTCCCTCCCACCCTCCCTATCCCACCTCTCTAGGTGGTCACAGAGCACCGAGCTGATCTCCCTGTGCTATGCGGCTGCTTCCCACTAGCTATCTACTTTACGTTTGGTAGTGTATATATGTCCATGCCAGTCTCTCGCTTTGTCACAGCTTACCCTTCCCCCTTCCCATATCCTCAAGTCTGTTCTCCAGTAGGTCTTTATCTTTATTCCTGTCTTACCCCTAGGTTCTTCATGACATTTTTTTTTCTTAAATTCCATATATATGTGTTAGCATACTGTATTTGTCTTTCTCTTTCTGACTTACTTCACTCTGTATGACAGTCTAGGTCTATCCACTTCATTACAAATAGCTAAATTTCATTTCATTTTATGGCTGAGTAATATTCCATTGTGTATATGTGCCACATCTTCTTTATCCATTTATCCGACGATGGACACTTAGGTTGCTTCCATCTCCAGGCTATTGTAAATATAGCTGCAATGAACATTTTGGTACATGACTCTTTTTGAATTCTGGTTTTCTCAGGGTATATGCCCAGTAGTGGGATTGCTGGGTCATATGGTAGTTCTATTTGTAGTTTTTTAAGGAACCTCCATACTGTTCTCCATAGTGGCTGAACCAATTCACATTCCCACCAGCAGTGCAAGAGTGTTCCCTTTTCTGCACACCCTCTCCAGCATTTATTGTTTCTAGATTTTTTGCTGATGGCCATTCTGACCAGTGTGAGATGATATCTCATTGTAGTTTTGATTTGCATTTCTCTAATGATTAATGATGTTGAGCATTCTTTCATGTGTTTGTTGGCAGTCTGTATATCTTCTTTAGAGAAATGTCTATTTAGGTTTTTTGCCCATGTTTGGATTGGGTTGTTTGTTTTTTAGTTATTGAGCTGCATGAGCTGCCTGTAAATTTTAGAGATTAATCCTTTGTCAGTTGATTCATTTGCAAATATTTTCTCCCATTCTGAGGGCTGTCTTTTGGTCTTGTTTATGGTTTCCTTTGCTGTGCAAAAGCTTTGAAGTTTCATTAGGTTCCATTTGTTTATTTTTGTTTTTATTTCCATTTATCTAGGAGGTGGGTCAAAAAGGATCTTGCTGTGATTTGTCATAGAGTGTTCTGCCTATGTTTTTCTCTAAGAGTTTGATTGTTTCTGGCCTTACATTTAGATCTTTAATCCATTTTGAGCTTATTTTTGTGTATGGTGTTAGGGAGTGATCTAATCTCATACTTTTACATGTACCTGCCCAGTTTTCCCAGCACCACTTATTGAAGAGGCTGTCCTTGCTCCACTGTACATTCCTGCCTCCTTTATCAAAGCTAAGGTGACCATATGTGTGTGGGTTTATCTCTGGGATTTTTATCCTGTGCCATTGTTCTATATTTCTGTTTTTTTGCCAGTACCATACTGTCTTGATTACTGTAGCTTTGTAGTAGAGTCTGAAATCCAGCAGCCTGATTCCTCCTGCTCTGTTTTTCTTTCTCAAGATTGCTTTGGCTATTTGGGGTCTTTTGTGGCTCCATACAAATTGTGAAATATTTTGTTCTAATTCTGTGAAAAATGCCCTTGGTAGTTTGCTAGGGATTTCGTTGAATCTGTAGATTGCTTTGGGTCATAGAGTCATTTTCACAATGTTGATTCTTCCAATCCAAGAACATGGTATATCTCTCCATTTGTTTGTATCACCTTTAAGTTTTTTCATCAGTGTCTTATAGTGTTCTGCATACAGGTCTTTTGTCCCCTTAGGTAGGTTTATTCCTAGATATTTTATTCTTTTAGTTGCAATGATAAATGGGATTGTTTCCTTAATTTCTATTTCAGATTTTTCATCATTAGTGTATAGAAATGCAAGAGATTTCTGTGCATTAATTTTGTACCCTGGTACTTTACCAAATTCATTGATTAGCTCTAGTTGTTTTCTGGTAGCATCTTTAGGATTCTCTATGTATAGTATCATGTCATCTGCTAACAGTGACAATTTTACTTCTTTTCTGATTTGGATTCCTTTTATTTCTTTTTCTTCTCTGATTGCTGTGGCTAAAGCTTCCAAAACTATGTCAAATAATAGTGATGAGAGTGGGCAACCTTGTCTTCTTCCTGATATTAGAGGAAATGGTTGCAGTTTTACACCACTGAGAATGATGTTTGCTGTGGGTTTGTCATATAAGTTCTTTATTATGTTGAGGTACGTTCCACCATTTTCTGGACAGTTTTTATCATAAATGGATGTTGAATTTTGTCAAAAGCTTTTTCTGCATCTATTGAGATTATCATATGGTTTTTATCTTTCAATTTGTTAATATAGTGTATTACATTGATCGATTTGCGTAGATTGAAGAATCCTTGCATTCCTGAGATAAACCCCACTTGATCATGATGTGTGATCCTTTCAGTGTGCTGTTGGATTCTGTTTGCAAGTATTTTCTTGAGGATTTTTGCATCTATGTTCATCGTTGATATTGGCCTGTAGCTTTCTTTCTTTGTGACATCTGTGTCTGGTTTTTTTTTTTTAACATCTTTATTGGAGTATAATTGCTTTACAATGGTGTGTTAGTTTCTGCTTTATAACAAAGTGAAGCAGTTATACATATATATATGTTCCCATATCTCTTCACTCTTGTGTCTCCCTCCTTCCTACCCTCCCTATCTCACCCCTCTAGGTGGTCACAAACCTTCGAGCTGATCTCCCTGTGCTATGCGGCTGCATCCCACTAGCTATCTATTTTACATTTGGTAGTGTATATATATCCATGCCACTCTCTCACTTTGTCAGTTTACCCTTCCCCGTCCGCATATCCTCAAGTCCATTCTCTAATACGTCTGTATCCTTATTCCCATCTTACCCCTAGGTTCTTCATGACCTTTTTTTTTCCCCTTAGATTCCATATATATGTGTTAGCATACAGCATTTGTTTTTCTCTGACTTACTTCCCTCTGTATGACAGACTCTAGGTCCATCCACCTCACTACAAGTAACTCAATTTCATTTCTTTTTTGTCTGAGTAATATTCCACTGTATATATGTACCATATCTGCTTTATCCATTCATCCATTGATGGGAACTTAGGTTGCTTCCATGTCCTGGCTCTTGTAAATAGAGCTGCAGTGAACATTTTGGTACATGACTCTTTTTGAATTTTGGTTTTCTCAGGGTATATGCCCAGTAGTGGGATTGCTGGGTCATATGGTAGTTCTATTTTTAGTTTTCTAATGAACCTCCATACTCTTCTCCATAGTGGCTGTATCAGTTTACATTCCCACCAACAGTGCAAGAGTGTTCCCTTTTCTCCACACCCTCTCCAGCATTTATTGTTTCTAGATTTTTTGATGATGGCCATTCTGACTGGTATGAGATGATATCTCATTGTAGTTTTGATTTGCATTTCTCTAATGATTAATGATGTTGAGCATTCTTTCATGTGTTTGTTGGCAATCTGTATATCTACTTTGGAGAAATGTCTGTTTAGATCTTCTGTCCTTATTTGGATTGGGTTGTTTGTTTTTCTTATTTTAAGCTACATGAGCTGCTTGTAAATTTTGGAGATTAATCCTTAGTCAGTTGCTTCATTTGCAAATATTTTCTCCCATTCTGAGGGTTGTCTTTTGGTCTTGTTTATGGTTTCCTTTGCTATGCAAAAGCTTTTAAGTTTCATTTGGTCCCATTTGTTTTTGTTTTTATTTCCATTTCTCTAGAAGGTGGGTCAAAAAGGATCTTGCTGTGATTTATGTCATGGAGTGTTCTGCCTATGTTTTCCTCTAAGAGTTTGATAGTGTCTGGTCTTATATTTAGGTCTTTAATCCATGTTGAGTTTATTTTTGTGTATGGTGTTAGGGAGTGTTCTAATTTCATACTTTTACATGTACCTGTCCCGTTTTCCCAGCACCACTTATTGAAGAGGCTGTCTTTTCTCCACTGTACATTCTTGACTCCTTTATCAAAGATAACATGACCATATGTGCGTGGGTTATCTCTGGGCTTTCTATCCTGTTCCATTGATCTATATTTCTGTTTTTGTGCCAGTACCATACTGTGTTGATTACTGTAGCTTTGTAGTATAGTCTGAAGTCAGGGAGCCTGATTCCTCCAGCTCCATTTTTTGTTCTCAAGATTGCTTTGGCTATTTGGGGTCTTTTGCATTTCCATACAAATTGTGAAATTTTTTGTTCTAGTTCTGTGAAAAATGCAGGTGGTTCTTTGATAGGGATTTCATTGAAACTGCAGATTGCTTTGGGTAGTAGGGTCATTTTCACAATGTTGAATCTTCCAATCCAAGAACATGGTATATCTCTCCATGTATTTGTATCATCTTTAATTTCTTTCATCAGTGTCTCATAATTTTCTGCAGACAGGTCTTTTGTCTCCTTAGGTAAGTTTATTCATAGATATTTTATTCTTTTTGTTGCAATGGTAAATGGGAGTGTTTTCTTGTATTCCCTTTCGGATATTTCATCATTCGTGTATAGGAATGAAAGAGATTTCTGTGCATTAATTTTGTATCCTGCTACTTTACCAAATTCATTGATTAGCTCTCATAGTTTTCTGGTAGCGTCTTTAGGATTCTCTATGTATAGTATTATGTCATCTGCAAACAGTAACAGCTTTACTTCTTCTTTTCCGATTTGGATTCCTTTTATTTCTTTTTCTTGTCTCATTGCTGTGGCTAAAACTTCCAAAACTATGTTGAGTAAGAGTGGTGAGAGTGGGCAACCTTGTCTTGTTCCTGATCTTAGTGGAAATGGTTTCAGTTTTTCACCATGAGGACAATGTTGGCTGTGGGTTTGTTATATAAGGACTTTATTATGTTGAGGAAAGGTCCCTCTTTGCCTACTTTCTGCAGGGTTTTAATCATAAGTCAGTGCTGAATTTTGTTGAAAGCTTTCTCTGCATCTATTGAGAAGATCATATGGTTTTTCTCCTTCAGTTTGTAATATGGTGTATCTTGTTGATTGACTTACATATATTGCAGAATCCTTGCATTCCGGGAATAAACCCCACTTGATTATGGTGTATGATCCTTTTAATGTGCTGTTGGATTCTGTTTGCTAGTATTTTGTTGAGGATTTTTGCATCTATGTTTATCAGTGATATTGGCCTGTAGTTTTCTTTCTTTGTGACATCTCTGTCTGGCTTTGTTATCAGGGTGATGGTGGCTTCATAGAATGAGTTTGGGAGTGTTCCTCCCTCTGCTATATTTTGGAAGAGTTTGAGAGGTTTTATCTTTTGTAAATGTTTGATAGAATTCGCCTGTGAATCCATCTGGTCCTGGGCTTTTGTTTTGTAACAAGATTTTAAATCACAGTTTCAGTTTCAGTGCTTGTGATTCATCTGTTTATAGTTCTTCCAGGTTGTCCATTTTATTGGCATATAGTTGTTTGTAATAATCTGTCAGGATCCTTTGTTTTTCTGCAGTGTCTGTTGTTATTCTCCTTTTTCATTTGTAATTCTGTTGATTTGAGTCTTCTTCCTCTTTTTCTTGACGAGTCTGTCTAATGATTTATCCATTTTGTTTATCTTCTCAAAGAACGAGCTTTTAGTTTTATTGATCTTTGCTGTTGCTTCCTTCATTCTTTTTCATTTATTTCTGATGTGAACTTTATGATTTCTTTCCTTCTGCTAACTTTGGGGATTTTTTATCCTTCTTTCTCTATTTGTTTTAGGTGTAAGATTAGGTTGTTTGAGTTGTTTCTTGTTTTTTTGCGGTAGAATTGTATTGCTATAAACTTCCCTCTTAGAACTGCTTATGCTGCGTCCCATAGGTTTTAGGTTATTGTGTTTTCCTTCTCATTTGTTTCTAGGTATTTTTTGATTTCCTGTTTGATTTCTTCAGTTATCTCTTGGTTATTTAGTAGCATATTGTTTAGCCTCCATGTGTTTGTATTTTTTACAGATTTTTTTCCTGTAATTGATATCTAGTCTCATAGCATTGTTTTCAGAAAAGATACTTGATACAATTTCAATTTTCTTAAATTTACCAAGGCTTGATTTGTGACCCAAGATATGATCTATCATGGAAAATGTTCAATGAGCACTTGAAAAGAAAGTGTATTCTGTTGTTTTTGAATGGAATGTCTTTTAAATATCAATTAAGTCCATCGTGTTTAATGTATCATTTAAAGCTTGTGTTTCCTTATTTTCATTTCAGATGATCTGTCCATTGGTGAAAGTGGGGTGTTAAAGTCCCCTAGTATGATTGTGTTACTGTCGACTTCCCCTTTTATGGCTGTTAGCATTTGCCTTATGTATTGAGGAGGTGTGTGCATAAATATTTACAATTGTTATATCTTCTTCTTGGATTGATCCCTTGATCATTATGTAGTGTCCTTCTTTGTCTCTTGTAATAGTCTTTATTTTCAAGCCTATTTTGTCTGAATTGAGAATTGCTACTCTAGCTTTCTGTTGATTTCCATTTGTGTGAATATATTTTTCCATCCCCTCACTTTCAGTCTGTATGTGTCCCTAGGTCTGAAGTGGGTCTCTTGTAGACAGCATATATATGGGTCTTGTTTTTGTATCCATTCAGCCAGTCTATGTCTTTTGGTTGGAGCATTTAATCTATTTACGTTTAAGGTAATCATCAATACATATGTTCCTATTACCATTTTCTTAATTGTTTTGGCTTTGTTTTTGTAGGTCTTTTCCTTCTTCTGTTTTTCTTGCCTAGAGAAGTTCCTTTATAATTTTTTGTAAAGCTGGTTCAGTTGTGCTGAATTCTCTTAGCTTTTGCTTGTCTGTAAAGGTTTTAAATTTTCCGTCGAATCTGAATGTGATCCTTGTTGTGTAGAGTAATCTTGGTTGTCGGTTTTTCCCTTTCATCACTTTAAATATGTCCTTCCAGTCTCTTCTGGCTTGCAGAGTTTCTGCTGAAAGATCAGCTTTTAGCCTTATGGGGATTCCCTTGTATGTTATTTGTTGTTTTTCCCTTGCTGCTTTTAATATTTGTTCTTTGTATTAATTTTTGATAGTTTGTGTAATATGCATCTTGGTGTGTTTCTCCTTGGATTTATCCTGTATGGGACTCTCTGTGCTTCCTGGACTTGATTGACTATTTCTTTTTCCATGTTAGGGAAGTTTTCAACTATAATCTCTTCAAATATTTTCTTTTTCTCTTCTTCTTCTGGAACCTCTATAATTTGAATGTTGGTGTGTTTAATGTTGTCCCAGAGGTCCTGAGACTGTCTTCAGTTCTTTTCCTTCTTTTTTCTTTTTTCTGGTCTGCAGTAGTTATTTCCACTATTTTATCTTCCAGGTCTCTGTCCATTCTTCTGCCTCAGTTATTCTGCTATTGATTCCTTCTAGAGAATTTTAAATTTCATTTATTGTGTTATTCATCATTGTTTGTTTGCTCTTTAGTTATTCTAGGTCCTTGTTAAATGTTTCTTGTATTTTCTCCGTTCTATTTTCAAGATTTTGGATCATCTTTACTATCATTACTGTGAATTCTTTTTCGGGTAGACTGCCTATTTCTTCTAAATTTGTTTGGTCTGGTGGATTTTTACCTTGCTCCTTTACCTGCTGCATATTTCTCTGTCTTCTCATTTTGTTTAATTTACTGTGTTTGGGGTCTACTTTTCGCAGGGTGCACATTCGTAGTTCTCATTGTTTTTGGCATCTGCCCCCAGTGGGTAAGGTTGGGTCAGCAGCTTTCATAGGCTTCCTGGTGGAGGGGACTAGTGCCTGTTTTCTGGTGGATGAGGCTGGATCTTGTCTTTATGGTGGGCACCACTGAGTCCAGTGGTGTGTTTTGGGGTGTTTGTGACCTTATTATGATTTTAAGCAGCCTCGCTGCTAATGGGTGGGGTTATGTTTCTGTCTTGCTAGTTGTTTGCCAGGGTGTCCAGCACTGTAGCTTGCTGGTCATTGAGTGGAGCTGGGTCTTTGCGTTGAGATAGAGATCTCTCGAGAGCTTTTACCATTTGATATTACGTGGAGCTGGGACGTCTCTGGTGGACCAATGTCCTGAACTTGGCTCTCCCACCTCAGAGGCACAAGCCTGAACCTTGCTGGAGCACCAAGACCTTGTCAGCCACCTGGTTCAGAAGAAAAGAGAGAAAAAAGAGAGAAAGAAAAAAAAATTTTATAAAATAGTTATTAAAATAAAAAATATTAAAAATAAAAAAAGCAAAATGTAATAAAAAAATAGAAAGAAAGAAGAGAGAAACCAAACCAAAAAACAAATCCACCAATGATGATGTGCTAAAAACTATACTAAAAAAAAAAGGATAGAACCCTAGGACAATGGCAAAAGCAAAGCTATACAGACAAAATCATACAAAGAAGCATACTCATGTACACTCACAGAAAGAGTAAAAGGAAAAAGAAATCTATAAATTAAAAAAAAAAGGAAGAGAGCAACCAAATCAATAAGCAAATCTACCAATGATAGTAAACTCTAAATACTAAACTGAGATAAACATAGAAACAAATTAGATGCGGAAAGCAAACCCCAAGTCTACAGTTGCTCCCAAAGTCTGCTGCCTCTATTTTGGGACGATTTTTTGTCTATTCAGGTTTTCCAGAGATTCAGGGTGCATGAAGTTGATGGTGGAGATTTAATCTGCTGCTAATGAGGCCACTGGGAGAAATTTCCATTTCTCTTCTTTGTTCTCTTTGTTCTCTTCTTTGAACAAACTTCTGGTGTTCAGCTTTGTATTTAGTCCCGCCTCTCCATGTAGGTCGCCTGAGGGTGTCCGTTCTTCGCTCAGTTAGGACGGGGTTAAAGGAGCAGCTGATTCGGGGGCTCTGCCTCACTCAGGCCGGGGGGAGGGAGGGGAACGGAATGCCGGGCAAGCCTGCAGCTGCAGAGGCCAGCATGACGTTGCACCAGCCTGAGGTGCACTGTGTGTTCTCCAGGGGAAGTTGTCCCTGGATCATGGGACCCCGGCAGTGGCAGCCTGCACAGGCTCCCGGGAGGGGAGGCATGGATACTGACCTGTGCTTGCACACAGGCTTCTTGGTGGCCTCAGCAGCAGCCTTTGCATTTCATGCCCGTCTCTGGTGTCTGCGGTGATAGCTGCGGCTCGCGCCCGTCTCTGGAGCTCGTTTAGGCATTGCTCTGAATCCCCTCTTCTCTCGCACCCCTGCCTCTTAGGCAGGTCTAGACATTTTCCCTAACTCCCTGCCAGCTAGCTGTGGTGCACTAGCCCCCTTCAGGCTGTGTTCACGCAGCCAACCCTGGTCCTCTCCCGGGGTCTGACCTCTGAAGCCTGAGCCTCAGCTTACAGCCCCCGTCCGCCCTGGCGGGTGAGCAGACAAGCCTCTCGGGCTATTGCGTGCTGGTCGGCACAGATCCTCTGTGCGGGAATCTCTTTGCTCTGCCCTCTGCATCCCTGTTGCTGAGCTCTCCTCCTGGCTCAAAAGCTTCCCCCTCCCCCCCGAGTCTCCGCCAGTGAAGGGGCTTCCTAGTATGTGGAAACATTTCCTCCTTCACAGCTCCCTCCCAGAGGTGCAGGTTCTGTCCTTACTCTTTTGTCTATGTTTTTTCTTTTGCCCTACCCAGGTACGTGGGGAGTTTCTTGCCTTTTGGGAGGTCTGAGGTCTTCTGCCAGCGTTCAGTAGGTGTTCTGTAGGAGTTGTTCCACATGTAGATGTATTTCTGATGTATTTGTAGGGAGGAAGGTGATCTCCACATCTTATTCCTCCACCATCTTGAAGGTCTCCTGGGTTTAAATTTTAATCTTTGCTTTCTATTTCCTCTTTTGTTCTATGCTGTTTTCCTCTTCTTCACTTATTGTTTTAGATTGATTTAATGTTTTTCATTATTCCATTTTGCCCTTTGTTAGCATGATATTTGCACATCGTCTTACTATGTTTGTTTAGTAATTACCATATCTATCCTCAACTTATCAAAATCAACTTTGCTAGTTGAAACTGTGACTCATTCATACCTGACATTCACAGTTTTATAGGTTTTACTGCTATCAGTAACATGTCAATTCTTTCCTTGTTTTCATTACTTTTTTCTTTTTACTTGTGCAGAGCTGACCAATGATCTTATAGAGACCTTAAAAGCAAGAAGGAGTAATGCGTGAGAATGGTGAGCTTGGAGGTCAGGGGAGGTATCATCCCAGAACCAAAGAAACTACTTTTGATTTGGGGGGTTTTTGTGACATCACTTTTTCCTTTGCTCCAGTTATGTTTCACTTAGAATTTCTCAGCCTTTGGTTCTTTGCCACTGACCTTCCTATAACCCTCCTTCCATCTCTGTCCTTCCTTCTGTCTCCTACTGTTCCTTTCTCTAGCTCTGTATTAGTTTACTAAGTCTACTATAACAAAGTACCACTGTCTTGGTGGCTTAACAACAAATTTATTGTCTTAATGTTCTGGAAGCCAGAAGTCTGAAATCAAGGTGTTGGTAGGGCTGTGCTTCTTCAGAAGGCTCTAGGGAAGAATACTTCCTTGTCTCATTCTAGCTTCTGGTGGTTGCCAGCAATCCTTGGCATTTCTTGCCTTGTAGAAATATCACTCCAGTCTCTGCCTCCATGCTTATATCATATTTTCCTCTGTGCTTTCACGTGGCATTCTCCTCTTCATGTGTGTATGTTCAGAATTTACCTCTTCAGGATGCCAGTTATTGGTTTAGAGCCCACCCTAATCCAGTATGACCTCATCTTAACTTGGTTACTTTTGCAAACCCTATTACCAAATAAGGTCACACTCTGAGGTTCCAGGGAGACGTGAATTTGGGGGGAACACTATTCAACCCAGTAAAAACTCATTACCCTATTGTGCAGTAAATGTAGCACTGGCCTAAAAATTAGAATAGTCCTAGGTACTAATTCTGCCTGTGCTACTAATTTTATGGGTGCAGACTTTGGAATTCACGAACAGAGGTTCAAATCTCAGCTGTCACTTAAACTCAGTGAGTCTCAGTGTCTTCATCTGTAAACTGAGGATAATTATACCTATGTTTTAGGTTGGACTAAATAAGATCATGCTTTTTAAGTGCCTGGTATAGTGCTTAGCATATTGTAGGTGCTTAACAAATGTTTGTTTTCTCCTACCCATTTCTTCATATTTTCTCCACAGTAAAATTGTGAGTTTATTTTTAAGATAGTTCCAGCTTCATAGTTATGACAGCTCCTTTAAACTATTTATTCTTCATACTCTGCCTTACCCATTTCTCTCCTCCCTTTTCTTTTTGTCAGTTTAGCCCCTTCATTCCAGTGTTTTGTTCCCCCTACCCCCATTTTCTTCCTAATTCTCTTCTTTCCAATTTTATTACTTGTGGCTAGGATGACATTTATCTGCTTTGCCCAGTAATAGTCCCAGTTTATGCCTGTTGTACCAGTGTAATTATTGATAATGTCCCCTTTCATTCTTATAGGGCTCTGGTTTGGGTGATGTGTTATATGGTCACCCTACTTAGAGTGTTCTCATAGTACTTGGACCTTCCTCTATCATTGCATGATCCGCAATGTATCATGTGCATTTAAATTGTTTTTTGTGGGTCTGTCTCTTTGGCAGGATTGAGAGCAGCAACTGGGAATGATTTTCTGTGTTTCCCCAAAGTCTAGCATGTTCCTGGCTCATGGGGGCTGGTGCTCAGCAATGTTTTCTGGACATATGAATGTTCTTGAAAACTTGCTTCTTTCTGTGTATAGCAGGTGCTCAATAAATAATCTTTAAATTGAAGTAGATTGCTGCCCTTTATGAAAGTGAAAAATGAACCCAATAAGAACACTGTTTCTCTCTCTGCCTTCCTTTATTTGTTGTCATTAGCTTAGAGATCTCACTTTACTTCCAGATTTGTGACTCATTTCTTCTTCTTGCCTCACCCTTAGCTATTTTGATTCTTTGAAAACTGGAGTTATCCTTTTCATGACTCCCATGGGTGCTGTGGTGACCTGCTTTCCAGTTGCTGCATGTTTTAGGCAAGTGTACCTCCATGATTAGAATCTCACCACTGGCCTGGGCTCCTGAGGCTTTCTCTGTTCTGTTGTCTGTTTCAGAAGCACTTATCTGCCATCTTGTTTCTAGCTTTGAGGCCACACCTTCTATTGATTGCTTCCTCTTGTTGCTGTGTCTATACAAGCGAAATTAGGTGGATAATCAAATCAATGATGGGTTTAATTCAGGCCTCAAAGTCACTTTTTCCTGACACTTTTTCCTGTTGCTTTCGGCTCAGGGCCTCAGCACACCACCCTGCTTTTTGTTTGTGGGTTGGGATCTTCTATGCCATGGGAATATTTTCTGGGCCTTGTCATTTAGCTCAAATGGTGGAAAACATTTCCCCTCTTCAGGAATTATGAAATTGAATCCACCTGGATTGAGTAAATGGGTTGCGCTTCTTGCTAATGGCTGAAAATTGGCATTTACTCAGTTTTCAAGAAACAATTATTGAAAATTTACTAAGTATAAATAATGATACCGATAATTTTTGACTTTGAAAGTTTTATAGAGGCTGTGGAGGTGTGCTGCTCAAATCAACTTTCATTAAGAACCTCCTGCAAAGAGTGTGGTTCATCCATAGTCTCCAGCTGCAGCACCTTTGGGATCAGACCCTGTTTTCACACTGCCAGGCCTCACTCTTCCCGGGCTTCTCTCAGCTGGTGACTGAGTGCAGCCAGTTCTGCCCAACACAGGACACCTCTAATGGGTAACCTTTGCTTAAGGACTCCCAGTTGGCCTGGCTTAGACTTTCTTAAAGGTGTACTTCAGTCTGACCTTCCTATTACCCTGTCTTTTTTCTTGTCTTCTCTTCTTTCCCAAGTGTCAGACCTGCATCATGGTCTGAAGACTCTCCCCATTATGCCTGCTGCCTCTTCTCTTAATTCTTCACAGGTATTTCTCCCAAGAAATCTCCTTCATGACTCATTTCATCTTGGCACCTGTTTCTTGGAAGACTCAAGCCAACACAAGTTCCTAATCTGGTAGTGTAGATGAAATAAATGTGTGCACAGATAATGCAGAATACTCTTCATTCCATTCCTCTCCAACAGTAAGTGGTAGGATTAAAGTACAGTGAGGACACAGAATCTTAGATTTAAAAGATGTACATTTCCCATAGTGTATTATTTCCTTTATGGCAAGGACCATGACCAATATAATTCATTGTTCAGTTTCCAGAACATCTGTCATAGGTGATTAAAGAAAAAAGCACTTAAGAGGAGAAAAATAATAGTAGAAGAGAAAATAATAGTGGAATTAGTAATAATAATATTTTAATGCAGCTCAATGTCAAAAAAACAAACAACCCAATCAAAAAATGGGCAGAAGACCTAAATGGACATTTCTCCAAAGAAGACATGCAGATGGCCAAGACGCACATGAAAAGATGCTTAATATCACTGATTATTAGAGATATGAATATCAAAACTACAATGAGGTATCACCTCACACCGGTCAGAATGGCCACCATCAAAAAATCTACAAACAATAATTGCTGGAGAGGGTGTGGAGAAAAGGGAACCCTCTTGCACTGTTGGTGGGAATGTAAATTGATATAGCCACTATGGAGAACAGTATGGGGGTTCCTTAAAAAGCTAAAAATAGAACTACCATTCGACCCAGCAATCCCACTACTGGGCATATATCCTGAGAAAACCATAATTCAAAAAGAGTCATGTACCACAGTGTTTATTGCAGCACTATTTACAATAGCCAGGATGTGGAAGCAACCTAAGTGTCCATCAACAGATGAATGCATAAAGAAGATGTGGCACATATATACAATGGAAGTCATTAGTTTGCCTTTTGGGAGGTCTGAGGTCTTCTACCCTGACACTATGTATAAAATAGATAACTTATGGGAACTTACTGTATAGCACAGGGAGCTCTACTCAATGATCTGATGACCTAAATGGGAAGGAAATCCAAAAAAGGGCATATATGTCTATATGTAGCTGATTCACTTTGCTGTACAGAAGAAACTAACACAACATTGTAAAGGAACTATACCCCAATTAAAAAAAAATATTTTGAGGGCTCTCTTTATGCCAGGCATTAGTTACTTCATATAATTTTTTCTAGTCCTCATAACAACCTCACGAATAATATATTGTTGTCATGCTCATTTTGTAGATGAGGAAAATGAAAATAGGGTAGTTAAATAGATGGCTCAAGGTCAACCTAGAGCTAGTGAATTACTTTGCCAGGGTTTGGATTCAGAGTCCTCTGAAGCCCTCGAGTTTCTCGTGATATCCTGCTCAGTCTTTGGGGTGATCTTAGGCCAGACCTTAATCAACCTGGAAAGTTTGAGCAGTGTTCCTTCCTATGGGCTGGAGATAGGCTAGACCAGAGTCTTGGTCTATGAGTTATATATTCTAACCATTTAGTGTGGTATTTTAAAGGAATTTTTAGAAAAGAAAAATAATGTCTTTAAGATGGCTTTCCCCTTTCTTAAGAGGTTCTGTGGTCTATGGTTGTGGAGAAAGAGCATAGCATAGAAAGAAGCCAGACACAAAAGACAACATATTGTATGATTCCATCTATATAAAATGTCCAGAATAGGCAAATCCATAGACATAATAGATTAGTTGTTGTCAGGAGCTGAGGGGAGGGGAGGATGGGAAGTGACTTCTAATGTGTGTGGAGTTTCATTTTTTGGGTGATGAAAGTGTTCTGAAATTAGATGGTAGTGATTGTTGTACAACTACTTTGAATATATTAAAAACCACTGAATTATATGTATACTTTATTTTTTTAGATTTTTTTTACAATCTACCATTTATTATCACTATAATTTCATAAGAGAAAGGACATTTTCACTTTAAAACAGAATAAAGGACAGTCCTTCACATGAATAAGTTGAACTTTATGGAAAACACACTTTAAAAAAAAATTGTTTTAGATGAATGCTGGGGATTTCTTTTTTGTTTTTAAATCAAAAGCCATTTTCAACCATACTGTTCATCTTCCCCCCGTTCCCACGCTTCTGACATTTCCGAATGTAATAATGTCATAGCCGGCAGTCAGTCTCCATACCTCGCTTGGATAATGATGTATTCTGATCACTTTCGTTGTCTGGATGGGTTAAATACTACAGGCCTCTCTTCATACTGTTATTAATTTTTGACTCTCTGGCGAAAGCATTTCCATGAGAATCAAGGACTTCCCGTCTTTTAATTTTTAGGAATCCGAGGTCATGGGGGACAATGGGGAGATCCTTGTTCATCCTAAGCTTTTGAGACAGAAACAAAAGAAGGTGGTGGTGATGAAACCCGAGGACAGGGTAGAAGGGGCATTGGGCAGTGGAGACCCCAGCCCAAGGGATGGAGGGTGGGAGGCTGGGTCAGTAGAGGCCAGGCTGAGAGTCTTGTGTTTTTGGAGGGAAACAAAAAGGGGAGAACAAACGAACACACTTAAGGCATCTGCCATGTGGTGGGCACTGTGTTCAGTGATTGGCATTCATATTTCAGGAACTATGTGTGTGGGAGCATATGGATTAGCATGGATGCCTCTCCTGAAGTCCTGACTCTTCCTTATTCATAGCACCTCATTTTGTTCAGAGTTCTCCATGGTGCTCTACAGTCATGGTCTTCCCCCAGGCCAACCACTGTGACTCTATTTCCCTTACTAGGTATTGGTGTAGAAATAGCCATGTTAAGCAGGTTGTGGACCATGAGACAAAAGGGGAAGTCTGCTGAAGGAGTAGGAATTCTGGGAAAATAAGAGAACTATAAGAAACACTGTCTTCTCTTTTGCTGGGTACTGTTAGGTCTGGATGTGATGCCTGGAACTGCAGCAGCCATTTTGTGACCATGAAGGAGTTTGGTGGAACAGAAAGATGAAAAGGACATGGGTCCTTGATGATACAATTGTGCAACTGAATTAATGAACCCTGGAGCTACCCTACCATAGGGTTTCTTATGATTGTTTGAGATAATCAATTTTTTTCTCATTTATACCAATGAGTCAGGGTTTCCTATTACCCTGCCAAAATCATGAAGATAGAAGAACAAATTTTTCTGACTATTTTACAGATGAAAAAACTGAGACTCAATGACATACACACATTTGCTTAAGTATACATAGCCTGGATGTGGTGGACTCAGGATTTGAACTCTCTGTCTTAGAAGGAGACCCCTGCCGTGGGGTGGGGGGGCAGGATTATTAAAAAAAATTTTGTTGGAGTATAGTTGCTTTACAATGTTGTGTTAGTTTCTACTATACAGCAAAGTGAATCAGCTATACGTATACATATATACCCTCTTTTTTGGATTTCCTTCCCATTTAGGTCATCAGATCATTGAGTAGAGTTCCCTATGCTATACAGTAAGTTCTCATTAGTTATCTATTTTATACATAGTGTCAATAGTGTAACAATCAATCCCAGTCTCCCAATTCATCCCACTCCCCCTTTCCCCACTTGGTGTCCATATGTTTGTTCTCTTCGTCTGTTCTCTATTTCTGCCTTGCAAACAGGTTCATCTATCCCATTTTTCTAGATTCCACATATATGTGTTAATATATGATATTCGTTTTCCTCTTTCTGCATTCTGTATGATAGTCTCTAAGTCCATCCACGTCTCTACAAATGACCCAATTTCGTTCCTTTTTACAGCTGAGTACTTTTCCATTGTATATATGTACCACATCTTCTTTATCCATTCCTCTGTTGATGGACATTTAGTTCGCTTCCATGACCTGGCTATTGTAAATAGTGCTGCAGTGAACATTAGGGTGCATGTGTCTCTTTGAATTATGGTTTTCTCTGGGTATATGCCCAGTAGTGGGATTACTGGGTCATATGGTAGTTCTATTTGTAGTTTTTTAAGGAACCTCCATACTGTTCTCCATAGTGGCTATATCAATTTCATTCTCAGCAACAGTGCAGGAGGGTTCCCTTTTCTCCACACCCTCTCCAGCATTTATGGTTTGTAGATTTTTTGATGATGGCCATTCTGACCCATGTGAGATGATATCTCATAGTTTTGATTTTAATTTCTCTAATAATTAGTGATGTTGAGCATCTTTTCATGTGCATCTTGGCCATCAGTATGTTTTCTTTGGAGAAGTGTCCATTTAGGTCTTCCACCCATTTTTTGATTGGGTTGTTTGTTTTTTTGATATTGAGCTGCATGAGCTGTTTGTATATTTTGGAGATTAATCTTTTGTCAGTTGCTTCATTTGCAAATATTTTCTCCCATTCTTAGAGTTGTCTTTTCATCTTGTTTATGGTGTCCTTTGCTGTGCAAAAGCTTTGAAGTTTCATTAGGTGCCATTTGTTTATTTTTCTTTTTGTTCTCATTACTCTAGGAGGTGGGTCAAAAAAGATCTTGCTGCGATATATGTCCAAGAGTGTTCTGCCTATGTTTTCCTCTAAGAGTTTTACAGTGTCTGGCCTTACATTTAGGTCTTTAATCCATTTTGTTTATTTTTGTGTATGGTGTTAGGGAGTGTTCTAATTTAAATCATTTACTTGTAGCTGTCCAGTTTTCCCAGCACCATTTATTGAAGACATTATCTTTTCTCCATTTTATATTCTGGCCTCCTTTGTCATAGATTAGGTGACCATAGGTGTGTGGGTTTATCTCTGGGCTTTCTATCCCGTTCCATTGATTTATATTTCTGCTTTTGTGCCAGTACCATACTGTCTTGATTACTGTAGCTTTATAGTATAGTCTGAAGTCAGGCAGCCTGATTCCTCCAGCTCCATTTTTTTTCCCCTCAAGATTGCTTTTACTATTCGAGGTCTTTTGTGTTTCCATACAAATTGTAAAATTTTTGTTCTAGTTCTGTGAAAATGCCAATGGTAGTAAGATAGGGATTGTATTGAGTCTGTAGATTGCTTTGGGTAGTAGTTACTTTCACAATATTGATTCTTCCAATCCAAGAACATGGTATACTTTGATGTGGACCATTTTAAAAGTCTTTATTGAATTGGTTACAATATTGCTTCTGTTTTAGGTCTTGGTTTTCTGGCCGTGAGGCATGTGAGATCTTAGTTCCCTGACCAGGGATCGAACCCACACCTTTTGCATTGGAAGGTGAAGTCTTAACCACTGGACGACCAGGGAAGTCCCTATGTGTACACTTTAAAAGGAAAAATTTTTATGATATGTGAATTATATTTCAATAAAAAATTATATGTACACACAGAAGACTCCCAGACTCTTCAAAATCTCACAACTATTCAGTGAGATGAAACTGCATGTTACAAATGTTTAATTTTAAACTAAACTATGATTCATAATTTTTTTTATTGATGTATACTTGACTTAGAATATTTCAGGTGTATAACAGTGATTCAATATTTTTGTACATTATGAAATGATCATCACTATGAATCTATTTACTATCTGTCACCATACAAAGTTATTACAATATTATTGACTATATTCCCTATGCTATACATTATATCTCTGTGGCTTATTTATTTTACAACAGGAAATTTGTACCTCTTAGTCTCCTTAATCTGTGTTGCCCATCCACCCCCACCTCCCTCCCCTCTGTGGAAACCACTGGATTGCTGTCTGTATTTATGAGTCTTTTTCTGTTTTGTTAAGTTTGCTCTTTTGTGTTTTAGATTTCACATATAAGTGAAATCATATGGTCTTTGTCTTTCTCTGTCTAGCTTATTTCACTTAACACAATACCCACCAGGTCCATCTATGTTGTTGCAAATGGCAAGATTTCATTCTTTTTTATGGCTGAGTAATATTCCATTGTGTGTGTGTGTGTGTGTATACCACATCTACTTTACTGATTTGTCTATCGATGGACACTTAGGTTGCTTTCATATCTTGGCTGTTGTTAATAATGCTGCATTGGGGACTTCTCTGGTGGCACAGTGGTTAAGAATCCACCTGCCAATGCCAAGGACACGGGTTTGATCCCTGGTCCGGGATGATCCCACATGTTGTGGAGCAACTAAGCCCATGCACCACAACTACAGAGCCTGCTCTCTAGAGCCCATGGTCCACAACTACTGAGCCCACGTGCCACAACTACTGAAGCCCACGTGCCTAGAGCCTGTGCTCTGCAATAAGAGAAGCCACAGCAATGAGAAGAACATGCACCACAATGAAGAGTAGCCTCTGCCAGCAACAACTAGAGAGAACCCATGCACAGCAATGAAGACCCAATGCAGCCAAGAATAAATAAATAAAATAAATAAATTAAAAAAAATGTTGCAATGAATATGGGGGTGAAGAAATCTTATTGAGTTACTGTTTTTCTTTGGTTATTTCGATAAAGAACTGAAGTGGAATTGCTGGATTGTATGATAGTTCTATTTTTCAATGTTTTGAGGAATTTCCATACTGTTTTTTCATAGTGGCTATGCCAATTACATCCCCATGAATAGGGCAGGAGGGTTCCCTTTTCTCCACATCCTTGCCAATACTTGTTATTTCTTGTCTTTTTGATGACAGACATTCCAACAGGTGTGAAGTGATATCTTCTTGTGACTTTTTATTTCCATGTTCCTGAAGATTAGTGATGTTGAGTATTTTCATGTGCCTGTTGGCCCTCTGTATATCTTCTTTGGAAAAAAGTCTACTAGGTCCTCTGCCCATTTTTCATGTGGATTGTTTGTTTTTTGATACTGAGTTGTAGGAGTTCTTCATATATTTTGGATATTAACCCTGTATTGGACATATCATTTTCAAATATCTTCTCCCACTCTGTAGGTTGCCTTTTTATTTATTGATGGTTTCCTTCACTGTGCAAAAGCTTTTTAGTTTGATATATTTCCATTCATTTATTTTTGCTTTTGTTTCCTTGCCTGAGGAGACAGATCCAGAAAAATATTGCTAAGACCAATGTCAAAGAGCATACTGCCCAGTTTTTCTTGTAGGATTTTTATAGTTTCAGGTCTTACATTTAGTTTTTAATCCATTTTGAGTTTGTTTTTGTACGTGGTACTAGAAAATGGTTTAGTTTCATTCTTTTACATGTAGCTATCCAGTTTTTTGAAAACCATTTACTGAAGAGACTGTCTTTTCCCCATAGTATTCTTCTCTCTTTCATTGTAGATTAATTGACCACATAAATGTGGGTTTATTTCTGGGCTTTCTGTTCTGTCTGTGTGCCAGTACCATACTGTTTTGATTACTATAACTTTGTAGTATAGTTTGAAACCAGGGCATGAGATACCTCCAGCTTTGTTCATTTTCAAGATTGTTTTGACTATTCAGGGTCTTTTGTGGATCCATACCATCTTTAGGACTACTTGTTCTGGTTCTGCAAAAAATGCCATGGGTATTTTGATAGGGATTGCATTGAATCTGTAGATTGCCTTGGGTATTATGAATGTTTTAACAATGTTAATTCTTCTAATCTATGAGCAAGGTATATCTTTTCATTTATTTGCGTTGTCTTCAGTTTCTTTCATTAGTGTCTTATGGTTTTCAGAGTAGAGATCTTTCACCTCCTTGGCTAAATTTATTCTAAGGTATTTTATTTTTTTTGATGGAATTGTAAGTAGAATTGTTTTCTTAATTTCTCTTTCTTATAGTTTGTTATTAGTGTATAGAAATGCAACAATTTTTATTAATTGATTTTTGAATCCTACTTTTCTGAACTCATTTATTCTAATAGTTCTTTGGTGGAGTCTTTAGAGTTATCTATATATAATATCATGTCAACAGCAAATAGTGACAGTTTTACTTCTTCCCTTCCAATGTGGATGCCTTTTATTTCTTGTCTGATTGCTGTGTCTAGGGCTTACTTTCAATATGTTTTTGAATAAAAGTGGTGATAGTATCCTTGTATTTTTCCTGATCTTAGAGGAAAAGTTTCAGGTTTTCCACCATTGACTGTGATGTTAGCTGTGGACTTATATATGGCCTTTATTATGTTGAGGTACATTTCTTCTATACCCACTTTGTTGAGGATTTTTATCATAAATGGATGTTGGATTTTGTCAAATGCTTTTTCAGAATCTATTGAAATGATCATGTGATTTTTGTCCTTAATTTTGTTAAAGTGGTATATCTCATTGATTTTGCAGATATTGAACCACCCTTATGTCCTTGGAATAAGTCCCATGTGACCATGATATATGATCCTTTTAATGTATTGTTGAATTTGGTTTGCTAATATGTTATTGAAGATTTTTGCATCTGTTCATCAGGTGTGTAGCCTGTAATTTCCTTTTTTTTGTAGTGTCTTGGTCTGGTTTTCATACCAGGGTAATGCTGGCTTTTGGAATGAGTCTGGAAGTGTTCTTTCCTCTTCAATTTTTGGAACAGTTTGAGAAGGAAAGGTATTCACTCATCTTTAAATGTGTAGTAGAATTCTCCTGTGAAGCTGTCTGGTCTTTGACTTTTGTTTGTTGGAAGTTTTTTCATTACTAGCAATCTGTCTGTTCAGATTTTCTATTTCTTCCTGATTCAGTCTTAGAAGATTGTATGTTTCTAGGCATGTATGTATCCATTTCTTCTAAGTTGTTCAGTTTGTTGGCGTATAATTTTTCATAGTAGTCTCTTTGATTCTGTGGTATTGATTGTAATGTCTCTTTTTTCATTTTTGATTTTACTGATTTGGGCCCTCTTTTTTTCTTAATGAGTCTAACTAAAGGCTTGTCAGTTTTGTTTATCTCTTCAGAGAAACAGCTCTCTGTTTCATTGATCTTTTGTATTGTTTTTTGCAGTCTCTATTTCATTTATTTCTGCTCTGCTCTTTATTATTTCCTTCCTTTTACTAACTTTGGGCTTTCTTTGCTCTTTTTCTAGTTACTTTAGGTATAAGTTTAGGTTGTTTATTTGACAATTTTCTTGTTTTTTGAGGTAGACCTGTCTCACTATGAACTTCTCTCTTAGAACTGCTTTTGCTGCATCCCATAACTTTGGAAAGTTGTGTTTCCATTTTCATTTGGCTCCAGGTGTTTTTTGATTCCCACTTTGATTTCTTCATTGACATTGTTTAGCACATTGTTTAGCCTCCATGTGTTTGTGTGTTTTCCAGTTTTTTTCTTGTTGATTTCTAGTCTTATAGTGTTATGGTAGGAAAAGATGCTTGATATAATTTCAATCTTCTTAAGTTTATTGAGACTTGTTTTGTGGCCTAGCATGTTGATCCTGTGGAATGTTCCATTTGCACTTGAAAAGAATGTATGTACTGCTGCTTTTGGATGGAATGTTCTCTATATATCTATTAAAGTCCTCAGGTCTAACGTGTTGTTTAAGGTTAATATTTCCTTACAGATTTTCTGTCGGTATGGTCTATCCATTGATATGAGTAGGGTATTAAAGCCCTTACTAACATTGTTACCATCAATTTTTCCCTTTATGTTTGTTAGTATTTGCTTTATGTATTTAGGTGCTCCTATGTTGGCTACAAATGTATATTTTGAGTGTTATATCCTCTTCTTGGATTGGTCCCTTGATAATTATGTCCGTCTTTGTCTCTTGTTACGGTCCTTAAAGTCTATTTTTTCTGATATGAGAATTGCTACTCGAGCTTTCTTTTTCTTTCCAATTGCAGGGAATATATTTTTTCCATCTGTTCACTTTCAGTATGTGTGTGTCATTAGATCTGAAGTGAGTCTCTTATAGGAAGCATATATATGGGCCTTGTTTTTTGTATCCAGTCAGCCACTCTATGTCTTTTAAAAAAAAAAAATTTCTTTCTTTCTTTTGGCTGCACCGGGTCTTAGTTGTAGCATGAGAGCTCTTAGTTGTGGCATGCGGAATCTTTAATTATGGCATGCAGACTATCAGTTGCAGCATGCATGCGGGATTTAGTTCCCCAACCAGGGATCAAACCCGGCCCCCCTGCATTGGGAGAATGGAGTCTTACCCACTGGACCGCCAGAGAAGTCCCAGCCACTCTATGTCTTTTGATTGGAGCATTTGGTCCATTAACATTTAAAGTAATTATTGATTGGTTAGTACTTCTGCCATTTTGTTACTTCTGGTCATTTTTGTAGCTCTTCTCTGTTCCTTTCTTCTTTTAGTCTCTTCCTTGTGGTTTAAGATTTTCTTAAGTGTTATATTTTGATTTCTTTCTCTTTATTTTTTGGGTACTTATTGTAGGTTTTTGGTTTGCTGTTACCATGAAGTTCATATCTATCTATCTATCTATCTATCTATCTATCCCCTCTAGTGTTTAAGCTGACAGTCACTTAAGCTTGAATGCATTCTAGAAGCACTTCATTTTCCCTTCCCAACTCCCAGGTTTTTTGTTTTTGATGTCATATTCTACATCTTTTTATTTTGTGTATCTGTTAACTACTTATTGTAGTTAAAGTTGATGTTATGATTTTTGTATTTTGTCTTTTAATCTTCATACTGGCTTTTTAAGTGATCAATCCAATGCCTTTACCATATATTTGCCTTTACCAGTGAGATTTTTTCTTTCATATATTTTTGCATTTCTAGTTATGGCCTTTTCTTTTCCACTTGAAGAAGACCCTTTAACACTCCCGTAAGACCAGTAATGCACTCTTTTAGTTTTTGTTTGTTTGGGAAAGTCTTTATCTCTCCTTCAATTTGGAATGATTGCATTGCTGAGTTGTAAGTTTTTTCATTTCAGCACTTCAGATACATTATGCTACTCCCTTCTGGCCTGCAAGGTTTCTGCTTTAAAATCAGCTGATGGAGGGAGAGGGGGAAGATGGCAGAAGAGTAAGACGCTGAGATCACCTTCCTCCCCACAGATACAGCAGAAATACATCTATATGTGGAACAACTCCTACTGAGTTGCCACTGAACTCTTCTGCCACTGAACGCTGGCAGAAGACCTCAGACCTCCCAAAAGGCAAGAAACTCCCCACATACCTGGCTAGGGCAAAAGAAAAAAAGAATAAACAGAGACAAAGAATAGGGACAAGACCTGCATCAGTGGGAGGGAGCTGTGAAGGAGGAAAGGTTTCCACACACTAGGAAGCCCCTTTGCGGGTGGAAACTGCAGGTGGCGGAGGGGGCAAGCTTCAAGGCTCGGAGGAGAGCACAGCAACAGGGGTGCGGAGGGCAAAGCGGAGAGATTCCAGCACAGAAGATCAGTGCTGACCAGCACTCACCAGCATGAGAGGCTTGTGTACTCACCCTCCGGGGCAGGCGGCGGCTGGGAGCTGAGGCTCCGGCTTTGGTCGTATCGCAGGGAAAGGACTGGCGGCGTGAACACAGCCTGAAGGGGTTAGTGCACCGTGGCTAGCCGGGAGGGAGTCCGGCAAAAAGTCCGGACCTGCCGAAGAGGCAAGAGACTTATTCTTCCCTCTTTGTTTCCCGGTGCGCGAGGAGAGGGGATTAAGAGCGCTGCTTAAAGGAGCTCGAGAGATGGGCGTGAGCCGCGGCTATCAGCGAGGACCCCAGAGACGGGCAAGAGACACTAAGGCCGCTGGTGCCACCACCAAGAAGCCTATGTGTGAGCACATGTCACTATCCCCTCCTCCCCTCCCGGGAGCCTGTGCAGCCCCGTGATCCAGGGACAACTTCCCCAGGAGAACGCTCGTCACTCCTCAGGCTGGTGCAACGTCACACTGGCCTCTGTCGCTGCAAGCTTGCCCCGCATCCTTCCCCCCCGCCCCCCCCCCCCCCCACCATGGCCTGAGTGAGCCAGAGCCCCTGAAACAGCTGCTCCTTTAACCCGGTCCTTTCTGAGTGAAGAACAGACGCCCACTGGTGACCTACATGCAGAGGTGGGTCCAAATCCAAAGATGAACCCCGGGAGCTGTGAGAACAAAGAAGAGAAAGGGAAATCTGCCCCAGCAGCCTCAGGAGCGTCAGATTGAATCTCCACAATCAACCCGATGTACCCTGCATCTGTGGAGTATCTGAATAGCCAACAAATCATCCAAAATTGAGAAGGTGGACTTTGGGAGCAAGATATATTATTTTTTCCACTTTTCCTCTTTTTGTGAGTGTGTATGTGTATGCTTCTGAGATTCTGTCTGTATAGCTTTGCTTTCACCATTTGTCCTAGAGTCCTGTCCGTCCGTTTTGTTTGTTTGTTTGTTTTACTTAAAAAAGTTTTTTTCTTAATAATTAGTTTTTATTTTAATAACTTTATTTTATTTTATTTTATACTCTTCTTCCTTCCTTCCTTCCTTCCTTCCTTCCTTCCTTCCTTCCTTTCTTTCTTTCCTTCCTTCCTTCCTTCCTTCTTTCTTTCTTTCTTTCTTTTCTTTCTTTCTTCCTTTCTTCTTTTTTCTTTCTTTCTTGCTTTCTTGCTTTCTTGCTTTCTTGCTTTCTTGCTTTCTTTCTCTTTCTCTCTCTCTCTTTCTTTCTTTCTTTCTCTCTTTCTTTTTCTTTTTCTCCCTTTTATTCTGAGCTGTGTGGATGAAAGGCTTTTGGTGCTCCAGCCAGGAGTCAGTGCTGTGCCTCTGAGGTGGGAGAGCCAACTTTAGGACACTGGTCCACAAGAGACCTCCCAGCTCCACGTAATATCAAATGGCAAAAATCTCCCAGAGATCTCCATCTCAACACCAAAACACAGCTTCACTCAATGACCAGCAAGCTACTGTGCTGGACACGCTATGACAAACAACTAGAAAGACAGGGCCACAACCCCACCCATTAGCAGAGAGGTTGCCTAAAATCATAATAAGGCCACAGACACCCCAAAACACACCACCAGACGTGGACCTGCCCACCAGAAAGACAAGATCCAGCCTCATCCACCAGAACACAGGCACTAGTCCCCTCCATGCCTACACAACCCACTGAACCCACTTTAGCCACTGGGGACAGACACCAAAAACAACGGGAACTACGAACCAGCAGCCTGCAAAAAGGGGACCCCAAACACAGTAAGATAAGCAAAATGAGAAGACAGAAAAACAAACAGCAGATGAAGGAGCAAGATAAAAACCCACCAGACCTAACAAATGAAGAGGAAATAGGCAGTCTACCTGAAAAAGAGTTCAGAATAATGATAGTAAAGATCATCCAAAATCTTGGAAATAGAATAGACAAAATGCAAGAAACATTTAACAAGGACCTAGAAGAACTAAAGAGGAAATAAGCAATGATGAACAACATAATAAATGAAATTAAAAATATTCTAGAAGGGATCAATAGCGAATAACTGAGGCAGAAGAATGGATAAGTGACCTGGGAGATAAAATAGTGGAAATAACTACTGCAGAGCAGAATAAAGAAAAAAGAATCAAAAGAACTGAGGACAGTCTCAGAGACCTCTGGGACAACATTAAATGCACCAACATTCGAATTATAGGGGTCCCAGAAGAAGAGAAAAAGAAAGGGACTGAGATGGGCTTCCTTGGTGGCACAGTGGTTGAGAGTCTGCCTGCGGATGCAGGGGACACAGGTTCATGCCCCGGTCTGGGAAGATACCACATGCCGTGGAACAGCTGGGCCCATGAGCCATGGCCGCTGAGCCTGCACGTCCGGAGCCGGTGCTCCACAACGAGAGAGGCCACAACAGTGAGAGGCCCACGTCCCCCCTGCCAAAAAAAAGAAAAAAAAAGAAAGGGACTGAGAAAATATTTGAAGAGATTATAGTTGAAAACTTCCCTAATATGGGAAAGTAAATAGTTAATCAGGTCCAGGAAGCACAGAGAGTCCCATACAGGATAAATCCAAGGAGCAACAGGCCAAGACACATATTAATCACACTGTCAAAAATTAAATACAAAGAAAACATATTAAAAGCAGCAAGGGAAAAAACAACAAATAACACACAAGGGAATCCCCATAAGGTTAACAGCTGATCTTTCAGCAGAAACTCTGCAGCCAGAAGAGACTGGCAGGACATATTTAAAGTGATGAAGGAGAAAAAACTACAACCAAAATTACTCTACCCAGCAAGGATCTCATTCAGATTTGATGGAGAAATTAAAACCTTTATAGAAAAGCAAAAGCTGAGAGAGTTCAGCACCACTAAACCAGCTTTACACCAAATGCTAAAGGAACTTCTCTAGGCAAGAAACACAAGAGAAGGAAAAGACCTACAATAACAAACACAAAACAATTAAGAAAATGGGAATAGGAACATACATATCGATAATTACCTTAAATATAAATGAACTAAATGCTCCCACCAAAAGACACAGATTGGCTGAATGGATACAAAAACAAGACCCATATATTTGCTGTCTACAAGAGACCCACTTCAGACCTAGAGACACATACAGACTGAAAGTAAGGAGATGGAAAAAGATATTTCATGCAAATGGAAACCAAAAGAAAGCTAGTATAGCAATTCTCATATCAGACAAAATAGACTTTAAAATAAAGACTATTAGAAGAGACAAAGAAGGACACTACATAATGATCAAGGGATCAATCCAAGAAGAAGATATAACAATTGTAAATATTTATGCACCGAACATAGGAGCACCTCAATACATAAGGCAAATAGTATCAGCCATAAAAGGGGAAATCATAGTAGTGGACTTTAACACCCCTCTTTCACCAATGGACAGATCAACCAAAATGAAAATAAATAAGGAAACACAAACTTTAAATGATACATTAAACAAGATGGACTTAATTGATATTTATATGACATTCCATCCAAAAACAACAGAATACACATTTTTCTCAAGTGCTCATGCAACATTCTCCAGGATAGATCATATCTCGGGTCACAAATCAAGCCTTGGTAAATTTAAGAAAATTGAAATTGTATCAAGTATCTTTTCTGACCACAATGCTATGAGAGTAGATATCAATTACAGGAAAAGATCTGTAAAAATTACAAACACATGGAGGCTAAACAATACACTACTTAATAACGAAGTGATCACTGAAGAAATCAGAAAGGAAATAAAAAAATACCTAGAAACAAATGACAATGGAGACACGACGACCCAAAACCCTTGGGATGCAGGAAAAGCAGTTCGAAGAGGGAAGTTTATAGCAGTACTATGCTACCTTAAGAAGCAGGAAACATCTCAAATAAACAAACTAACCTTGAACCTAAAGCAATTAGAGAAAGAAGAACAAAAAAACCCCAGAGTTAGCAGAAGGAAAGAAATCATAAAGATCAGATCAGAAATAAATGAAAAAGAAATGAAGGAAATGATAGCAAAGATCAATAAAACTAAAAGCTGTTACTTTGAGAAGATAAACAAAATTGATAAACCATTAGCCAGACTCATCAAGGAAAAAAGGGAGAAGACTCAAATCAACAAAATTAGAAATGAAAAAGGAGAAGTAACAACTGACACTGCAGAAATACAAAACATCATGAGAGATTACTACAAGCAACTCTATGCCAACAAAATGGACAACCTGGAAGAAATGGACAAATTCTTAGAAATGCACAACCTGCTGAGACTGAACGAGGAAGAAATAGAAAATATGAACAGACCAATCACAAGCACTGAAATTGAGACTGTGATTAAAAATCTTCCGACAAAAGCCCAGGACCAGATGGCTTCACAGGTGAATTCTATCAAACATTTAGAGAAGAGCTAGCACCTATCCTTCTCAAAGTCTTCCAAAATATAGCAGAGGGAGGAACACTCCCAAACTCATTCTATGACGCCAACATCACCTTGATACCAAAACCAGACAAAGATGTCACAAAGAAAGAAAACTACAGGCCAATATCACTGATGAACACAGATGCAAAAATCTTCAACAATACACTAGCAAACAGAATCCAACAGCACATTAAACGGATCATACACCATGATCAAGTGGGGTTTAATTCCGGGAATGCAAGGTTTCCTCAATATATGTAAATCAGTCAACATGATACAACATATTAACCAACTGAAGGAGGAAAACCATATGATCATCTCAATAGATGCAGAGAAAGCTTTCAACCAAATTCAACACCCATTTATGATAAAAAAAATCCTTGCAGAAGGTAGACATAGAGGGAACTTTCCTCAACATAATAAAAGTCATATATGACAAACCCACAGCCAACATCATCCTCAATGGTGAAAAACTGAAACCATTTCCACTAAGATCAGGAACAAGACAAGGTTGCCCACTCTCACCACTCTTATTCAACATAGTTTTGGAAGTTTTAGCCACAGCAATCAGAGAAGAAAAGGAAATAAAAGGAATACACATTGGAAAAGAAGAAGGAAAGCTGTCACTGTTTGCAGATGACATGATACTGTACAAAGAGAATCCTAAAGATGCTACCAGAAAACTACTAGAGCTAATCAATGAATTTGGTAAAGTAGCAGGATACAAAATTAATGCACAGAAATCTCTGGCATTCCTATACACTAATGATGAAAAATCTGAAAATGAATTTAAGAAAACACTCCCATTTACCATTGAAACAAAAAGAATAAAATATCTAGGAATAAACCTACCTAAGGAGACAGAAGACCTGTATGCAGAAAATTATAAGACACTGATGAATGAAATTAAAGAGGATACAAATAGATGGAGAGATATCCCATATTCTTGGATTGGAGGAATCAACATTGAGAAAATGACTCTACTACCCAAAGCAATCTACAGATTCAATGCAATCCCTATCAAACTATCACTGGCACTTTTCACAGAACTAGAACAAAAAATTTCACAGTTTGTGTGGAAACACAAAAGACCCCGAATAGCCAAAGCAATCTTGAGAACAAAAAATGTAACTGGAGGAATCAGGCTCCCTGACTTCAGACTATACTACAAAGCTACGGTAATCAATACAGTATGGTACTGGCATGAAAACAGAAATATAGATCAATGGAACAGGATTGAAAGCCCAGAGAAAAACCCACGCAAATATCGTCACCTTATCTTTGATAAAGGAGGCAAGAATATACAGTGGAGAAAAGACATGCTCTTCAATAAGTGGTGCTGGGAAAACTGGACAGATACATGTAGAAGTATGAAATTAGATCACTCCCTAACACCGTACACAAACATAAGCTCAAAATGGATTAAAGACCTAAATGTAAGGCCAGAAACTATCAAACTCTTAGAGTAAAAGATAGGCAGAACCCTCTATGACGTAAACCACAGGAAGATCCTTTTTGACCCACATCCTGGAGAAATGGAAATAAAAACAAAAATAAACAAATGGGACCTAATGAAACTTCAAAGCTATTGCACAGCAAAGGAAACCATAAACAAGAGCAAACGACAATGCTCAGAATGGGAGAAAATATTTGCAAATGAAGCAACTGACAAAGGATTAATCTCCAAAATTTACAAGCAGCTCATGCAGCTCAATAACAAAAAAACCAACAACCCAATCCAAAAATGGGCAGAAGACCTAAGTAGACATTTCTCCAAAGGAGATATACAGATTGCCAACAAACACATGAAAGAATGCTCAACATCATTAATCATTAGAGAAATGGAACTCAAAACTACAATGAGAAATCATCTCACAGCAAGCAGAATGGCCATCATCAAAAAATCTAGAAACAGTAAATGCTGGAGAGGGTGTGGAGGAAAGGGAACACTCTTCCACTGTTGGTGGGAATGTAAATTGATACAGCCAGTATACAAAACAGTATGGCGGTCCCTTAAAAAACTAAAATTAGAGCTACCATACAACCCAGCAATCCCACTACTGGGCATATGCCCTGAGAAAACCAAAATTGAAAAAGAGTCATGTACCAAAATGTTCATTGTAACTCTATTTACAATAGCCAGGAGATGGAAGCAACCTAAATGTCCATCATCAGATGAATGGATAAAGAAGATGTGGCACATATATAGAATGGAATATTACTCAACCATAAAAAGAAACGAAAGTGAGTTATTTGTAGTGAGGTGGATGGACCTAGAGTCTGTCATACAGAGTGAAGTAAGTCAGAAAGAGAAAAACAAATACCGTATGCTAACACATATATACGGAATCTAAGGGGAAAAAAAAGAAAAGATCATGAAGAACCTCAGGGTAAGATGGGAGTAAAGACACAGACCTACTAGAGAATGGACTTGAGGATATGAGGAGGAGGTAGGGTTAGGTGTGACAAAGTGGGAGAGTGGCATGGACATATATACACTACCAAATGTAAAATAGCTAGTGGGAAGCAGCCGCATAGCACAAGGAGATCAGCTTGGTGGTTTGTGACCACCTAGAGGGGTGGGATAGGGAGGGTAGGAAGGAGGGAGACGCAAGAGGGAAGAGATATGGGAACATATGTATATGTATAACTGCTTCACTTTGTTATAAAGCAGAAAGTAACACACCATTGTAAAGCAATTATACTCCAATAAAGATGTTAAAAAAATAAAATAAAATCGGCTAATGGCCTTATGGGGGTTCCCTTTTTTGTGACTCATTGTTCTTTTTCTGCCTTTAAACTTTTCTCTTTAACTTTTTCCATTTTAATTCTGATATGCCTTTTGTGGGTCTCTTTGGGTTCCTCTTGTTGGTTGTCTCTATGATTCCTGGAACTGGATATCTGTTTCCTTCCTCAGTTTAGGGAAGTTTTCAGCCATTTTTTTTTTTTTTGGCTGTGCTGTTTGGCTTGCAGGATCTTAGTTCGCTGACCAGGGATTGAATATGGGCCACACGGCAGTGAAACCACCGAATCCTGACCACTGGACCACCAGGGGATTCTCATCAGCTATTATTTCTTCAAATAATTTTTCTGGCCCTTTCTCTCTTCTCCTTCTAAGATCCCTATAATACAAATATTAGTATGCTTGATGTTGTCATATATGTTCCTTAAAGTATCCTCATTAAAAATTTTTTTTTCTTTTGCTCTTTTGACTGGGTGATTTCCATCATTCTGTCTTCCAGGTCACTTATACATTCTCTGTAATATATGGTCTCCTGTTGATTCCCTCTAGTGTATTTTTTATTTCATTCTCTGTATTCTTCAGCTCTGGTTGTTTCCTTTCTATATTTTCCAACTCTTTGTTGAAGTTCTCACTGTGCTATTCCATTCTTCTCCCGAGTTCTGTGGATCTTTATGACTGTGGCTTTGAACCCTTTATCATGTAAATTACTTATCTCTGTTTCATTAGTTCCCCCCCCCCCCCCCGGGGTTTTATCTGTTCTTTGGTTTGGAACAAATTCCTCTGTCTCCTCATTTTTTTTGTTTTCTGTGGTTGCTTCTATGAATTAGGTGAAATAGTTACATCCTCTGGTCTTGAAGATGTAGTCTTGTGTTGGAGTATTCCCTATGTAGACTGCATGTGCTGGGTAGCTTTGGCATGCCATCTGGGGCTGGAGCAGGCATGGGTCAGAGGGAGAGTTGCAGGGTACTCTGGGTTGGACCAGGGGTGCCTTGGTGGGACAGCTAGAGCTGGAGCAGGTAGAGGCTGGGGCTTTCCCAAGGCATGTCAAAGCCACTGCCCTGGTGGGATGGCTGGAGCTGCAGTGGCCACAGTCTGGGCCTTTCCCAGGGTGTGCCAGGGCTGCTATCTTGGCAGAACAGCTGGCATTGGAGTGGGTGTGGGCCAGGGGCATGCTGGGGTGGTGGCTTTGGCAGACCAGCTAGAGTGCCAGGCCCTTTTGAAACTGCTGAGATGGGACTCAGAATGGGTGAGTTTATGCATGAGCCCTTTAAGAACAGAGTCTAGGTTTCCTACAGTCCTCTGGCTCTCCCAGACTTAAGCCCCATTAGTTTTCAAAGCCAGTTATATGGGCTTATCTTCCAAGTGCTGGTCCCCAGGGGTGGGTTACCCAATGTGGGGCTTGAACCCTTTGCTCCTTAGAGAGGACCTTTGCATTTATGACATCCCCTCCTGCTTGTGCATCACTGTGCTGGTGTTTGTATACTGACTAGATTATGAGTCTGCCCTTACTATCCACCTTGATGTGGTTTTTCTTTATCCTTAATTGTAGATGAGCTGTTCTGCTAGTCTTCAGGTCATTTTCAGAGAGAATTGTTCTATAAGTAATTGTAGTTTTGTTGTGTCTGTGGAGGAGGTGAGCTCAGGGTCTTCTATTCTGCTATTGTGATACTACTTCCTGATTCTTGGTTCTTACCTTGTCTTCTGAGAAGCTGAATGGATTTTCGTCTAAAATGTGTGCATACAATCCACACTTTTAGACTTCCTTTTCAAGATTTCAGTGTACTCTATTTGGATGTGGGTATCTAAACCAAATGATCAGTCAAGTTCTCAACTCTGGATTTGGTCCTGGATCTAGTTGTCAGACTTGGATAATGTCCCAATAACTATAGCAAACAGGGTGATCTAGACAACACTCCTGTTTTCATAGGTGGATCTTGTGTAATTTCTATCCCCAGGTGTCTGGCAGGAACATTGATGAAGACATCCCTGCATGTCTATTTGGAACCCAGGAGGCTATGCTGACTGCCAACACTATACACTCCTTTGGCTCCCATGGGTGTGGGAACTTACTGTTTTTGGCAGAGGACAGAGAAGCTTTTTTTTTTTAATTAACTAATTTATTTTTATTTATTTATTTTTAGCTGCGTTGGGTCTTTGTTGCTGCGCGCAAGCTTTCTCTGGTTGTGGCAAGCAGGGACTACCCTTAGTTGGGTGCCCGGGCTTCTTATTGCAGTGGCTTCTCTTGTTGCAGAGCATGGGCTCTAGGCGTGTGGGCTTCAGTAGTTGTGGTTTGTGGGCTGTAGAGCACAGCCTCAGTAGTTGTGGCACACGGGCTTAGATGCTCCGTGGCATGTGGGATCTTCCTGCACCAGGGCTCGAACCCGTGTCCCCTGCATTGGTATGCGGATTCTTAACCACTGTGCCACCAGGTAAGCCCCAAGACAGAGAAACTTTGACTCTCCCTACAAGTCCTGTGTGCCACTAGGTATGGGATGACTCTGTAGGGCTGGGCTCCAGACAGGAAACCTTTCCTTCCATGTTCCACCTTTAACTATGGCAGTCAGTTGCTGTAGGGTTCTGGAATGAGTTGTTGCAGTATTTGTTTATATTTTTCTAGCTGTAGAATGAGGTTAATGACAATAGATCAGATGTTGTGCCAGTGTGGGAAGAGAGTTTGAAAGGATCTTTTGAATCAAAATGTCTGACACAGACTTAGAGAGAGGAAGTGACAGTTCATGGCAGAGCTGGGACTAAATCTAGGTCTCTAGATTCCTAGTCTAGGATTCTTTCCATCTTGCTTTGACCTCTCATAAGTAACTATGTGATCAGAAAAGGGGAATCCAAAATGAATATAAAATAGATTGATTTGTGAACTCAGAATTCTTAAGCTTTGCTGTATTGTATATGCAATCTGGCCTCTATATTTCCTTCCTCTAGCTTTCTCTTCAGGCTATTTTCTAGCCATTTTGGGGATAAGTTTTCATATATTTCTGAGGTAGAACCTCAGAATTCAACTCATTTTACCTCTAGTCTATTTCGCATTTTTTGTAGTATATGATAGGCATTGTGGTTGTATTTGGTGGGTAAAAGAGGATGATAAGACCTAGCACCTGACCTGGAGGCACATACAGTCTAGAAGAGGAAATAAGCATAACTATAATACAGAATGATAGTTGTTATAATAGAAACCTACCTAAGGTACTAAGCAGAGAAAAAGTCCTAAGTGAATAACTTCAGGGCATGGAGCATGGAAGGCAAAGAGATGGGGGTAGGCTCCACAGAGGAGGTAGCACCTAAGTTGGGATTTGAAGAAAAACAGCATTTGGAATAAAAACTTACTGACTTTTAAAAAATTAAAGTATAATTGATTTGCAATATTGTGTTAACTTCAGGTGTACAGCAAAGTGATTTGGTTATATATATACTCTTAAAAAATTCTTTTCCATTACAGGTTGTTACGAGATATTGAATATAGTTCCCTATGCTAAACAGTAAGTCCTTGTTGTTTATCCATTTTATATATGGTAGCGTGTATCTGTTAATCCCATACTCCTAATTTATCCCTCCCCTGTCTCCTATTTGGTAACCATAAATTTGTTTTCTATGTCTGTGAGTCTGTATCTGTTTCATAAATAAGTCATTTGTACTATTTTTTAGATTCCACATATAAATGATGTCATACAGTATTTGTTACTGACTTGCTTTTAATTCATGCTTCTACTCGGGTACTACTTTATTTAAGCATAACAAAAATTATATTGCTAATGCTTCCAAAAGATACTGATCAGATAGGTACAATTGGAACTCAGGTTGCATGCAGAACAGCTCATCAGGAAAGTTTAGGACTTGGCTCAGATACTGTTTAAGTAACAACTATTATTGATGAAGCTAATGGCAAGCACTGCTGTCCCTATAGCCAGAAAACAGATGGATATGGCTGTAAGGGTTAGTCAAGTAACAATCTTGTTAATATTTTTTGAGCATTTATCATGTGTTGAACTTTATGTATGTTACAAACATTATGTTATTTAATTCTTATATAACCATATATAGCAGGTACCAGAATTTTTATAGGTGAGAAAACAGAAGTTAAGAGAGGTTAAGAAATAATTTTGCCTAAGGTCAGAGAGCTAGAAAGTAGTGAGACAGAATTTGAACTCAGGAGTGTCTCCTTCCAGGGACTGAACTCTTAACTTCTACCCTGTGCCATGGTTGGAAAACAGTTGGAATGTAAACCAGAATTTATCTGGATCCTTTAAATCTCCCCCGTAGAAGTTCTAGCTATGAGAACATGCTAGGGACATGGGATTAGACTTATCAGAAAACACTTGCTGAATTTCTGCAAAGGCCTTAACACTCTGTTAGGCCCTATAAGGAATGCAGAGAAACCTGAACTTAAGTCCTGGAGGATGAAACTCACATCAAGGAAATGAGGCCCTGGGAGGATAAGCTCCTTGCCCAAGGTCCATGGCTGGTGAGTGAGACCCAACACTTGAACTTGACTTTTAACACTAGAACTGGTGCTTTTTCTTCTACAATTTCTAGGCAGATTTTGGCATTCATAAACAGAAGAGTTAACTCCTGTAGGACTGGAACCTAAACAAACATCTTTCACAACTTTTAGGGTCAAGGTTTCATTGTATTTTTTTTTTTTTCTGACTTGAGATATCCTTTTCCTTAAGTCTACTAATTCCGGTGGTGCCGGAAAAAAGATGTTTGAGACTGTGAGCCAGAAAGATTTCTAAGCCCCTGTTTGATGTGGCCTCTCACTCTCTTTTCTACCATACTTCAACTCTGATCCATGAACTACTTGATATTAAAAAAGAAAAAAGAAGAGAGAAAGATCTGCTAGCTTACTTTTCAAATCATGCTGGTGTACGTTCCTTCCATGGTTTTTATTTTTTTTTTTGTGGTACACGGGCCTCTCACTGTTGTGGCCTTTCCCGCTGCGGAGCACAAGCTCCGGACACGCAGGCCCAGCGGCCGTGGCTCACGGGCCCAGCCGCTCCGCGGCATGTGGGATCCTCCCGGACTGGGGCACGAACCCGTGTCCCCTGCAGCGGCGGCAGGCGGATTCTCAACCACTGCGCCACCAGGGAAGCCCCCTTCCATGTTTGAATAACAATACACCGACATAATGAGCTAGACTAATTTTCATATAGGGAAGAGTTAACAAAATTTATGGTTGAAAGACAATTGTATTTCTGAAATTGTATTTCTTAACTTTAGTGAGAAAAATTAACAAAGTAAACATTAAGTTGAAAGCTAGAAGAAGCCAGAAAAGGAGACTGGGGCTGCATGATATTCTGGAAAGCTGGTGGGACCATTTGATTCATGAATTCAGAGCTGTGAAGGTTTTGTGCCTCATTTTATGTGGTCACACAATGGTATCTTGGGGTGTAGCCAAGACCAGCTTAATGACCAACCAGTGACGGAAGGGATTTTAGAAAGAAAAATCTTTCTCTACCCCTGAACTCTTACTGTTAGAATTTCATCCAAGTCTGAGATTTTTCAAGAGTTTTAAAACATAGTTATCCTTTAAAGTAGTAGCCTGCCATACTCTTGCTTAATATCTCAGTGATTGGCTAATAATTCATTTATATTTAATTGGGTTATGGATTAGTAGATCCAATTCTTGGATTATCAAGCAAGAATGACCTTAGGTATCACCAAGTCCAATCCTCTCACTTTATAGACGAGGGAATTGAGGCTGTGAGAGGTTAAATGATTTGCTTAAGATTAATTAGAAGGGGGAATGAGAAATAAGGATTTCTTATTCCCATGTACTCTTTTGAAAGAATTTTTTGTTTTACTTGTACAGGAATACATAAATATATATATATGTGTGTGTGTGTGTATGTATATCTTTGTATTTTCTTCATAAAAATTTATATGATATCAAACCATAAAGGATGAAAAGATTAAAGTCCTCTTCCTCCTTTTCTCTTCCTCTGTGTAAATATTGTTGGGCCCTCTTCTACTCACTTATGTACATAGATGTATACATAAAAAATAATGAAACATCGTTTAAAATTATTAATAGAGCTCACATTTCATGTGTTCTGTAGCTTTCTTCATTTTATTTGTAAAATTTATATATTTTTAATAAAGAATATATATATGTATGTATATATAAATTCAAAAGGTTTTAAAAAAGTGAAAAGTCTCTCACCTCCCTCTGAGTCTTAGTCATGCAGTTTTCCCTGGAGGCCACCAGTGTTACCAGTTTCTTGTGTAGCTACCCAGAGAGATTCTTTGCTCATATAAGTCTTTACCCCCTGTTTTTAAAAATAAATTATAGCATACTATACATATATATATAGCACCTTACTTAAAAAAATTAATGTTTCTTGGAGATTATTCCAGATTAGCAAATAAAAAGCCTTCTTTTTCTTTTATCGACTGCAGCAGTGTAGTATGTAGTACAGTTCCATAATCATTTTATAGGTAGTACTGCATGGTATTGCATTATGTGAATTTTTCATAATTTATTTAACTTGCTACCTACTGATTTAGTTTATTTTCAATATTTCCCCATTTAAAAATCATTGCATTGCATAACTTTATGTATAGCATGTATCACACATTCCAAATAACTTTTATAGAATAAATTCCTGGAAGTGGCATTTCTGGGTCAAATGTGTGCATTTGTAATTTTGATAAGATATTACCAAATTGCCCTTCATGGAGGCTGTATCAGTTTACCTCTCTCTAGCAATACAGGAAATGAAACTTGCCTTCCCATGACAGTACATAGAAATTTGCCACATTCCTTATCATGCCTCCTAGGTCTTCCACAGAATGGCTGTCCTATAGTTTAAGTAATCCCTTACTGATGGACATTTAATTTATTTCCAAAATTTGAGTATTACAAACAATGCTGCCTTGAACATTTCGTGTGCCAGTTTGTGAACATCTTTCTAGGAAACACCTACAAGTGGAAACCTTGCTTCAAAGGATATGCAAATGTTATGTTTTAAAAAATAATGCCAAATTTCTCAATGAATAGGCAGAAGCAAATCATGCACCCCCAAAAGTATAACAGGGTATCAACTTCCACACATTCTCACCCAAATTAGATATCATCAATTCATTTAATTTTTACCACTTTGATTGAAATGTTGAAAATGAAAATAGGGCTTGAATTTTTACTTCTCTGATACTAGTGATGTTGAACATGTTTTCATATAATTAGTGCTTGAAAAGGGTAGTCAGTAAGAGCAAAGTCCTGGAGTGAGATTGTCTGGATGTGACCCTGGTGTTCTCACTTTATTGCTCTTTGTAAGAGCCAACCAAGGGCAGGTTACTTCACTCTCTGTGCCTCACAGGGATGTTGTGAGGATTTCATGAGCTAATAGTTGCAAAGTGCCTATACCATGATTTATTTGATTCTCCCGTTTAATGTCACTGGAGAAAATGTATATGTAGGTAGTACATGTCCTCCTGTTCAGTTATGTGGAGACTTCTCTCATCTTTTCAATTTCTTTTTAAATGCCCTTCATTTTTCTTTATTTACATCTTACACATTTCTTTAACTTTACTCCTAGGCTTGTCTGATTGCCAGAAGAGTTGAACACACTTTAGTTAAAGAAGAAATAATTTTTAATAAAATAATAAACTTTCCTGCTATTTAGTACTGAGTCATTGTGTTGATAGTTTATACAATGTTACAATTTTCAGGTTACTTTTATTATGATGTGTCCTGGCCCTAGAGCCCAGTATAATTAGGTCTGGATTCAAATCCTAGTTCTGACTTTAAGACGTTTTTAATGAGTCTTTTGACTATGCCGTTTCACCTCTTTGGACCAAGTTTCCTTACTAGAAGTAAGCGAATTAGACTATGCTATCTTAAGGTCCCTAAAATTTTATCATTCTTCATATTCAAAAGACCCAACTGTCAAAGAGCCTGACCTGTGGGTCGTGGCCAAGTTATCACAAGCTCTTCAGAAGGAAATGCTATGAACATAGGGTAAAGTGAACAAGGGATTAAAAATTCATCTCCCACACAATGCTTCTTTAACAGGATGTGTAGTTCTTTTGAGAAAGTGATTCCTTATTTTCTTCCACAAATTCATGACCAGTGCACACCTCAGAGACCTAGTTCAAAGCCCCTCTCTAGAAGGCACTCCCTTATTGGCCTCCTTTGATGTGCCAAATGCCACACTGAGGGAGGGAATTCACTGTACAAAGCACCACACAATAGAATGTTGATATTCATTACTATGGGGAAGATGTAGAACTTGATAGGGTTTAAGTCCCAGGAAAAACTTGGAGGGGGCTTGAAGTAAAATGCCACTGTGTGAAACTTGGGCCCATGACCTTTTCCTGGGATTGGTGTGGTCCAATGGCTGCAAATATTAAGTCAACTCAAACTGAATTGAGCAAATGATCTCCTTTAATAAAACTGACACCTTGAACATCCTCAGATTACATTTATAATGTTATGTTTGGATCTGTAAAGTGTTAACTCTGTAAGGAGGCTGGTGGAGAGGGATATAGGAGGAAGAATGCTAGAGAGTAGTAGTGAGGCAAGGGTGTAACCCCAAGGTATATCCCCTCCTTAGGAAGAGAAACTTTGGTAGTCTTTGGATAGGAGTAACAAAGAGTTAGTTGCTATGAAAGCTGGGATGTGTTTGGTCTGGCATTTGCCCTGGGCTGTTGTATCCTCTCTCTGGAGCGGTCTTGAAGCTAGGAAGTCGAACAGATGGTAAGGACCCAATTAGGTGTCTGAGGGACAGAGAGAAAGAAGAACAGAGGTAACATTGCAAATAGGACAGGAGTCCAGAAGGATAAGCCACACCTGCTGAGGTGACAGAAGAATGAGGAAATAAAAAAACAGCATGTTGGGTGGGACCCACAGGTTTTTCAGTCAAATAAATAAGTGCTTTTCTTGGAGTGTGGACTAGATGTTATCTAGTTAGTCACCTTTTAACTGCAAGCTGGGCTTTCTCACTCCTCCTCATAACTTTCCCCCTCATTTATTTACTAAAATACTCCACATTTATACATCATCATTGATGTGCTATTTACTAGCATTGATGTGCTCTCTGACCTTAAAGAGTTTACAGCCACATTCAACCAACCAGAGCAGTATATAATTTTACTTGTTCCTATCTTTCCTCTCCAAGCCCCATAATCTTACTTGTTAAGCAAACTCTTATGTGTGGCTTGTCATGTTCCAGGTAGTTTTCCAGATATTACAGATGCTTACACACTTAATGTTCATAAAACCCTTTGGGGTATGTGCTATTATTATTCTCATTTTATCTATGAGGAAACTGTGGGACATAGAAGTTGAGTAACCCTCCTAAGGTCATATAGCTAGTAAGTGGCAGAGTTGAGATTTGAACCAGGGACTCTGGCTCCAGAGTCCACAGTCTTAACAATTTAATCCTCTTGCATTGTCTTGAATTTGGATTGGTATTTGTTCACACACACAAAAAAGAAAAATATTTGAATGATGAATGCAAGATCTAATTTGAACTAATTTACTGTTGGAGAGGAAAATAGTTCATTTTCTTTTTCTTTTTTAAAAAATAAGAGCCAGTTGCTTCTAAGTTGTTTTTGAACCTACATCATTTTTTCACTGTGCAGGAAATGACTTGGGAGCATAGGGTGCAATAAGGGAATGATTTAAGTGTCCATTAGGGTTTCTTTCAAAGCTCAGATGATTTCTGTGAAGCCAAAAGAAAAGAGACTGTTCTTGTGTTCTCCTGGGCTAAAGTGATCCCCAAATCTGCTATTCTCTAGGTGGTTTTGCTCTTTTACTTATTAAACAACTGCCGATGGGATACCATTTATGCACCATTACTGTGCCAGTTGAGATGGGGATCCATGGAAATACACGCATGGTATCTGCCATTAATGAGATTAAAAGTTAATGAAGGAGAATAAACACACACACATACCACCTTTAAATAACATTCACAAATCTAGCAGTATATAAGCAAGAACCCAAACAAGGAATTCAGTGGGTAAACTTTATGGAAAGGCTGGCTTTGACTACATGGGGAGACAACATGTTGAATTTACATGCCTCGCAGATTCTCTTAGTCTCATCTGTTTCAAGGACTTTGACCTTTTCCATTCACCTGCTCTGCCTCAGCTGCTGAACCTGAAAGAGTCTGTGGTCTACGAGATTCTACCACCCAAGACTGAGCAGCTCCAGGCCTGGACCCTCTGGCTCCTCCTACCACTTTGAGACTTGTATGGAATATCACACTATTTAGCATGGGCTCTATCTTCCTAAGCAGCTCTTAATGGGTCCAGAAGACACAACCAAGAAGAGTTGACTTTGGCAAAAGAAAAATAGGAGCTGGAGAGAATTTGGGCTGATATGTATTCTTTCCCTTTCTTCCTTTAACAGACTCATCTAAGACATTTTCTCTGACCAACCTGTCTGGAGACATTCTGGGTAGCTGAGTATGTGACCTGCCAAGTGACTGAGGTTTTTCAAGCTCATAGTGAAGTAGAAGCCATTGTTGATACCTGGTTGGTGATTGTTACTGGCTGGTCGCTGTTTATTGGTGTTGTGGTTATTATAGAGATGCTTATCTCTTATTGCTTGCCATCTTTCCCTTTCTCCCTTTCCTTTTCTTCACTCTTGTCCCAGGATTGTACCTCCCTAAATAAAGAAATATCCCATAATCATTGCCCCAGTTTCTGCTTTCTAGAAGTTTTGGAGTAAGACAGAAGAGAGGACAATCTTTGTAGAGTATAGAATATACAAAAGAATGATCTGGATTGAGAACATTTATGTTGGGAATAGCTGCAGTCAAATTTTAGAGGGCCATGCTGAGAGACATATGGATTCTTGGAAGGCTTTTGAGCAGAAGGGTGTCATAGTGGAAACTGGGATTGAGGTAGGTAGACCGGGTTGAAATAAAAACTGGATTGACAGAGGTGGGGAGAACTGGAGGCAGGAAGACTAGTTATGATTTTTTTTTTAACATCTTTATTGGAGTATAATTGCCTTACAATGTTGTATTAGTTTCTACTGTATAAAAAAGTTAATCAGCTATATGCATATGTATATCCCCATATCCCCTCCCTCTTGCTTATCCCTCCCTCCCACCCTCCCTATCCCACCCCTCTAGAGGGTCACAAAGCACAGAGCTGATCTCCCTGTGCTATGCGGCTGCTTCCCACTAGCTATCTACCTTATGTTTGGTAGTGTATATATGTCCATGCCACTCTCTCGCTTTGTCACACCTTACCCTTCCCCCTCCCAATGTCCTCAAGTCCATTCTCTATGTCTGTGACTAGTTATGATTTAAATGTGAGGATGAATGTAGGACCAAGTGGTAGAAATTAAATGGTAGATGAGGAACCTTAGGAAGGCCTTAAGCTATCTTGGTAAAATAGGAAGTCATTCACTAGATGTGAGTAAGAGGAAGGTACAATTATGGGGATGAGCAAGAGGAGAATGTCTGTGTACCCTCCTGAGCTCATGCTCCTGAGCATCCACGGTTCAGACTGGGTCATGGTGCTTTATGCTGGGCCTGGCTTTGTGGCTGTAGGTCTTCCTGCTCTCCATCAATATGCTTCTAGGACACACACAGAAATTCTCATTTCATGATGAGTTGTGTACTATAAAAAAATTGCTGGAAGACTGATCAGATATTTACATGGTCTATTCAATTTGGATCTTGTTAATGAAATTTTGTTAATCTTATAAATTAATTTGTAAACAGATTAATATTAATCTGTTAAATTTTGCTAATTAAAACTACTACTACTATGGAAACTGTTATTTACAGTACTTTTTAAAGAACAAACAGATGAGCCCTGTGGTTATATAGCAGTTGGCTTTTCTTGCAAAGCCACAGTAACCACTGAACACTCATGCACTCATGACTTTTGTCTAGATCTTACTCTTCATAAGGAGGCAGAAGTGGGCGGAGCCAGCCATGTATTCATTCTGGATCTGAAATGCAAAAGTGTGTGCTCAGTTTATTTTTTGTAATCCTTAACTACATTTAAAAATACTTTTGATTACTTTTGTGTTGTTGAGTACTTTATACACTGGCCAGTTATTGAACACTTGAGTTTGTGATGAAGTTCCTTGTGTCCAAGATTGTTTGTTTGCCTAGAAGGGAGAATACTTAATATTCCAAAGCATTACTTGAGTATAGTTTATATGCTGAGGCAGGCAGGCAGAGGTAAACTATAAACCAGAGGAGATAATATATCTACACAGACTCTGAGATAAGGCTACTCAAAAAAGCCTTGAGTTAAAGCAAACAAACAAACCAGAAACATGAAGTGTTTGATTGGTTGTGCATGATATGATGGTTCCAGGGACTTGGAGTGTTGTCTGGCTAGTGATTCAGGAGTTTGCTTTTGACTCAGCTAGTTGGTCTTTCTGTGGTGGCACAGGTGCCAAAGTGTATCCTTTTTCAAGGGGTGGTATTCCAATAGAGGTGAGGTGCCCCATTTGTCTTTATGTTGATGTGGCGATCATCATGCTTATGATGGAACCTCATTTCCTTTGAGCCCTCACAATTGCTCTTGCAGAGATCAAGCCTGACCCAGAGGTGAGTGTCTCAGCTGCTTTTTGTCTGTATTTATTGGTAAAGAGTCAGCTCTTTGTCATCGGTAACCAACTGGTTTCAGTTTCATCACAGGAAGCTGTGAGCCAGGAACAGCATTTAGAAATCAACCAAAGGCTTGTGGGAAGTCTGACCAGTGTCATAGGTGGATGGCTGAACAGGGCTGAGGGAGTTTCAGAAATGGGGGGAATTTCAAAAGTGGAGGGAACGTCATAGTTTGAAGTGATAGAGGATGGGCAAAAAACAACAAAAAAACAAGCCATCTCAGCAAGGAAGTGTGAGTACAAGGAACATATGGAGGAAAACTGAAGAAGACACAAACTTAAAAAAAAACTCTTATACACAGGAGAAAGTACATGTTATGAGTTGGCTCTATTAACCACCAAGATCCCTATGCCAGAAGCTCTGAGCACTGCTTAAAAAGTTGTTACAAGGTCATGGAAACTCTCTCAGCTTACTTTCCTTCAAGTCATTTCCAATCTTTCTACACATCAACTTACCTCGGTCCCCAGACCTGCTTGGCTGTCTCACTTTGTCTAGGCTCAGTGGTGTTTGGCTTAGGTCAGAACCACGATAAGTAGACCAATTAACCTCACACAATGTTGCCTGCAATAAATATCTGTTGGCATCATAAGCCTCATTCATGGACAAGATGTTTCCTGTATCTGAGCTGCCCATGCCCCAGAATACAGATGTCCAGTATTTATTGCTCTATCTGACCTATTAAGAAAGTTTTCTTTCTATGAAAAAAACATAAAAACAAAATTAAATGAAACTTGACTTACCAACTTATCAACCAGCCCATACACCCAAATCCCCCAAGATCCTCACCTCTAGAGAGTAATTGCAAGGGCCCTGAAGTAGGCTACCTAGATTCCCAAGGCGAATACCCACTGAGGAGTCTCCTAGGCTGAAGCTGCTGATCTCTACTTCAGCTACAGGTGAGAAAGTGCTGCTGAGCCAGCAGGCTGCTTCACAAATGCTCAACTGGCCTCTGAGCCTTGCTGGTGCCAGCTTTTCAAGTGACCCGATTATGTCTCTAAATTTACAGAACTGACGTTTGAAAGTTGTCCAAAAGTTGCTCTGAAAAGCACTGGTATTAGTTTTGGGTTCGAGGATTTGCCATTCTGTGTCTTTTTTTTTTTATATAGAAGAATGAGACAGAAATGGGGCTTCCACCAGCGCCCCTTGACAGATAATCAGTGGCCTCCTTGCCAAGTCCAGTTGCGTTTAATTATTCTCTAAACTTCTCCATGGGAATCTGTGCCATGTACACCATCTTTTTCACCACTCCTCTCTTTCATTTCTTACCTAGTGGTATTTCCTAAAACCTGACCCTAAGTACTCTCCTTTATCTTTCTATACTTTCTTTCCTGGAGACTAGGTTTATTTTGATTCCAACACTCACTTCTCTGTAGAGAATGCTTGCCTCCATTTATCCAGCTCCAGATTTTCACCTGAACTCTAATACTCATTTATAGCTGCCTACCTTGATGCCTTCATCATTATGACATCATTTGGAGATCATTATATTCCAGGCTGATCTTATTTTTCCTTAAAGCTTCCCCACAGAGAAAGACAAATATATCACTTATATGTGGAATCTAAAAATGTGATACGAATGAACTTATTTACAAAACAGAAATAGACTCACAGACGTAGAAAGCAAACTTATGGTTACCAAAGGGGAAGGGGGCCAGAGGGATAAATTAGGAGTTTGAGATGAACAGATACATACTGCCATATGTAAAATAGATAACCAACAAGGGGTTATCTATTTATAGATAAAGGAACTATATTCAATATCTTATAATAACCTATAATGGAAAATAATCTGAAAAAATATATAACTGAATTGCTTTGCTGTACACTGGAAACTGACAAAACATTGTCAATCAGCTATACTTCAATTAAAGAAAAAACCTTCTTCGATTTACTCCCAATTTTATATTTCTAAGCCTGGAATAGGTAGATTGTCTTTTAGTCCCTATATACATTTAATACCTTGTTCTATCAAATCTTATTTTAAATAGTTCTTTACTTTGTTCTCTTTTTCTTTAATTTTCATTGCCACCCTCCAAGCCTCATGTTCTTAAATAATAGCTTCAACTAATCTTCCTACTGCTAGATGTATCCTCTTCAAACATCATCTTTACTGTGAAACTGTTTCTTGTTCTCCATGGCCTACAGGGCAATGCAAAAACCCCTAGTCTAGTCTGCTCTAATAACCTACATATCCAACCTTATTTTTCCTAGCCAGCTGGGGAGACCTGAATTGTGGTGACTCACAGAGAGGTGGGCTTCATATGGAGGAGGTGGAATGTATTATATAGGCAGCTGCCAGCTCACCAGTGCAGGTTTCTCAAATTCCATATTGAGTTGGTTCATTGTCCCATTAGTGTTGGGCACCAGAAGTGAATTAGGTACTTGGGTAAAGTAGCCTGGTGCAACTTACAGATAAATAGTTGGTCTCTGTTGTGCTGATGCCAAATTACATGGGAAGGCAGAAAATGGAAGTAGGATTATGCTATAGCAGGCTGGATTTGAATTAGACAAAGGAGAGAAAGTTGAGGAGATACAGGACCAGGGGACCAAGTAGAGGTTATTTTTCCCACTCCTTAAACCAGCACCAAAGCCTTTCCTGACTGACTGATCCCCTTCCTTGACTTATTTTTCCCCATAGCAGTTATTCCATCTGACACATCCTATATTTTACTTGATTATTATTTGTCTCCCCCAACTAGAATGTAAGCTCCATGAGGGCAGGGATTTTTTTGTTTGTTTTGTTCACTGCTGTCTCCCCAGTTCCTAGAACCATAACTGGCATAAGATACATGCTCAATATTTACATACATCTTTGTATATATTTATAAATATTTGTTAAATGAATAGACTCGCTAGTTTAAAATCTTATTTACTTATTGGGCAGTCTGATTGCTTCTACCTTCAAACACATTAAATTTATTTCTCTTCTTAGTGATTCCTTATGCTCTTTACCTGCCTGGAACTTTCTACCTCCTCTTCGACTATCCAAATTCCACCCCATCTTCATGCCAGGCCTGGAAGACTTCCACCCCATCTTCTTTTCTTCTAGTATTTAGTTAATAGACATCCTTGGGAACTGAGAAGCTAGTACCTCAGAGGCCCCAGCTCCCTGCTACTTCTTGGGCTACCTTGAGGTTACCACAGTAGCAAACACAAGAATCTTGGTAATTTTGATTTGCATACTCAGTGCCCCTTCTGGATCTAGGAACTTCATTCTCAGCAAAGCTAAACCCTCACTCACTCAATATTTCTTTTAAATTCCAAGGGGTGTGCCAATAGGTACATAAGAAGGGGAAGGATTTCATGACAGAAAGGGCTTCTTCCAAAGTAGAGTTTAAGAGAAGGGTTTAGAAGTAGATATCCCCACTGGCAAAAACTGACTAATCTTTTCAAACAATTAAAAATTTTTTTATTTAAAAAAAATTTTTATTTTATATTGGAATATAGTTGATTTACAATGTTGTATTGATTTACAATGTTGTGTAGAGCAAAGTGATTCAGTTATACGTATACATATATCTATTCTTTTTCAAATTCTTTTCCCATTTATGTTATTACAGAATACTGAATAGAGCTCCCTGTGCTATACAGTAGGTCCTTGTTGTTTATCTATTTTATATATAGTAGTGTGTATATGTTAATCCTAAACTCCTAATTTATCACTCCCCTCACCTTTTTCCCCTTTGGTAACCATAGTTTGTTTTCTAAGTCTGTGAGTCTGTTTCTGTTTTGTAAATAAGTTCATTTGTATCATTAAAAACTGACTAATCTTGAGCCCTAGATGAGTTATGGTCAACCTTTGAATGCATTCAACTCTAGTTGAACTTTTCTGATGAGGACTGTGCCTGGAGTAAACCAATGGAAGACTATATTTGCAAATACAAATTTATACATAAAGTATTGCAGAGGGCTATATGTTTTCCATTAAAGAGTGGGTTTAAAAAATTATTAGCTGACCACAGAGACCTGGGAGTAGCATATGAAAGAGAATTCTGGGGGAGCTACTTTGCAAACTAGAGGAATGTGGTATCACTTTTACTTCTTTCCCATGATGATCACATAGTGTGTGACAAGTAAAGATAGACTTCTACACAGAGATGAAGCATTTCCCAAGACTAGTAGGGAGATTAATCTCACAATGATCTAGGATAGGTTAATGTTCTTCCTCCATTTATTCAGCTTTTAGAAAATGGCTTATAATTTTTGTCTTCAGAGATGTATGGTTGCTTTCCATGAACAATAACCCACTAGGCCAGGTTTGGCTTAATGTTCTGACAGGTTCCGGCTGTAGCAGAGGTAGCATAATCCATCACCTGAGGGCACATGAGGCTGCACCAGATTTGAAGAATAGAAGTCAGGAACAATCAAATGGCATGTAGATACTGTGGTGAAGTGCTGATATGGAAACACAATTTTAATGTGAGTCTTCCTGGCCTGCCATGAAGATAGGCCTCCTGGGGAAATTTTCATCCTTTTATCTTTGAGATCTACTATGCGAAAGGCTCTGTGGGTAGCTTCCTTTCCAGACAAAGAGAAACTGATAGACGTTGAGCTGATGATTTTCTCATGGCCAAAGAGGCCAATGTAACAATCCTGGGTACTTGAGTGGTGGTGAGATGAGGAGAAGCAGGTGCTTCATATATTGAGCATCTCACCTCCCAGCATGGGATCAGCAGCCACCTTTGAACCTTTGTCCCTTTCAAATCAAATACTGGCAATTTCACTTTGATTACAGGGCCAATTACTTTTTCCTACTATAATCTTCTAAGTATTCAACCAGATTATGTAAAATTACAATTAACAACCTGTGAGATCCGTCTTTTCTACAGACTTTGAGCACCAGCAGCATTCTAGTTTCTAGCTGTTGGATGAGTTAGAACTGATGATGACGCTATAGCTAAACTGAAACAAACTATCTTCATCCCAACTGATATTTTAAAGATGTCTATTTATCACTCCTACATTATTAAAGCAAGTAGTTGAATGGGAGAGCAAGATGGGCCCTACAGAAATGCATACTTTTGTGACTGAGGAAGAAGAAAGCAGGTGATTCCCTTCATATTCTTATCCTTATGGTACATGGTGAAACAATAAATGCTGTGGAATCTATGCTATAAAAGCCGGGGCTCCATAACATATTTTGAATATCTTATGTGGATCTGGGTCTAACACAGGCATAGTGAGAAGCAAAGAGGGGTGTCACCTAACGTTATATTGTTACTTACCCCCGCCCCCCCCATTCCTTCTTATTCTTGTGAACAGAGATTTTTGAATCCAAAAGTAGGACTCACTTGTTTGAACCTGGGATTCTAGGTCAAACTGTACCCACTATGTTTTCCATAGAGTAGTCCCTGTGCAGCTATGCCAAACGGTTTCATTTGTTTTACCAAGAATGGAAATGATCCAGAATTGATCAAAGCTTGGACTTGCCACATTAGAGCAGGGTCATTCCCCCAGTTGGCATAGAATCTCAAGTCTCTTTTGCTTTTCTGCTTCTTGGAAGTTGAGAGAATTTACGAAGCTGAAAAAAGAATGATGTTGTCCTAGAAAGAATTGAAGTTGTTCTTATCTTTCCCCTAGTTATACCATTCATCATAAGGTTACATATTTCCCCAAGGCAGGGTGGGAAAAGGTTTCTGAAGGCAGGGTGAGAAAGAAGCTTGTTGGTGAATGAGGGATGAAGAGTTGGTAGAGATAAAAGGAGAAGGACTACACTCTCACCACCATTTTTTTTTTTTTTGCAGTATGCAGGCCTCTCACTGTTGAGGCCTCTCCCGTTGTGGAGCACAGGCTCTGGACGTGCAGGCTCAGCGGCCATGGCTTACGGGCCCAGCTGCTCCGCAGCATGTGGGATCTTCCCGGACCGGGGCATGAACCCGTGTCCCCTGAATTGGCAGGTGGATTCTCAACCACTGCGCCACCAGGGAAGCCCTCACCACTGTTATTCATCATAATTTTGGAAGTTTTAGCCACAGCAATGAGACAAGAAAAAGAAATAAAAAGAATCCAAATCAGAAAAGAAGAGGTAAAGCTGTCACTGTTTGCAGATGACATGATACTATACATAGAAAATCCTAAAGATGCCACCAGAAAACTACTAGAGCTAATCAGTGAATTTGGTGAAGTAGCAGGATACAAAATTAGTGCACAGAAACCTCTTGCATTTCTATACACTAATGATGAAAATTCTGAAAGAGAAATTAAGGAAACACTCCCATTTACCATCACAACAAAAAGAATAAAGTACCTAGGAATAAACCTACCTAAGGAGACAAAAGACCTGTATGTAGAAAGCTATAAGACACTGATGAAAAAAATTGAAGATGATACAAACAGATGGAGAGATATATCATGTTCTTGGATTGGAAGAATCAACATTGTGAAAATGACTCTACTACCCAAAGCAATCTACAGATTTAATGCAATCCCTATCCAACTACCAATGGCATTTTTCACAGAACTAGAACAAAAAATTTCACTATTTGTATGGAAACACAAAAGAACCCGAACAGTCAAAGCAATCTTGAGAAAGAAAAACGGAGCTGGAGGAATCAGGCTCCTGGACTTCAGAATCTACTACAAAGCTACAATAATCAAGACAGTATGGTACTGGCACAAAAGCATAAATATAGATCAATGGAACAGGATAGAAAGCCCAGAGATAAACCCACACACATATGGTCACCTTATTTTTGATAAAGGAGGCAAGAATATACAAAGGAGAAATGACAGCCTCTTCAATAAGTGGTACTGGGAAAACTGGACAGCTACATGTAAAAGAATGAAATTAGAATACACCCTAACACCATACACAAAAATAAACCCAAAATGGATTAAAGACCTAAATGTAAGGCCTGACACTATCAAACTCTTAGAGGAAAACATAGGCAGAACACTCTATGACATAAATCACAGCAAGATCCTTTTTGACCCACCTCCTAGAGAAATGGATATAAAAGCAAAAATAAACAGATGGGACCTAATGAAACTTCAAAGCTTTCGCACAGCAAAAGAAACCATAAACAAGATGGAAAGACAACCCACAGAATGGGAGAAAATATTTACAAATGAAGCGACTGACAAAGGATTAATCTCCAAAATTTACAAGCAGCCCATGCTGCTCAATATCAAAAAAACAAACAACCCAATCCAAAAATGGGCAGAAGACCTAAAGAGACATTTCTCCAAAGAAGATATACAGATTGCCAACAAACACATGAAAGGATGCTCAACATCACTAATCATTAGAGAAATGCAAATCAAAACTACAGTGACGTATCAACTCACCACAGTCAGAATGGCCACCGTCAGAAAATCTAGAAACAATAAATGCTGGAGAGGGTGTGGAGAAAAGGGAACCCTCTTGCACTGTTGGTGGGAATGTAAATTGGTACAGCCACTATGGAGAACAGTATGGAGGTTCTTTTAAAAAACTAAAAGTAGAACTACCATATGACACAGCAATCCCACTACTGGGCATATACCCTGAGAAAACCATAATTCAAAAAGAGTCATGTACCACAATGTTCATTGCAGCTCTGTTTACAATAGCCAGGACATAGAAGCAACCTAAGTGTCCATTGACAGATGAATGGATAAAGATGTGGCACATATATACAATGGAATATTACTCAGCCATAAAAAGAAACGAAATTGAGTTATTTATAGTGAGTTGGATGGACCTAAAGTCTGTCATACAAAGTGAAGTAAGTCAGAAAGAAAAAAACAAATACTGTATGCTAACACATATATATGTTATCTAAAAAAAAAAAGGTTCTGAGGAGCGTAGGGCAGGACAGTAATAAAAATGCAGACGTAGAGAATGGACTTGAGGAGGAGGAGGCAGAAGGGTAAGTTGCGACGAAGTGAGAGAGTGGCATGGACATGTATTCATTCCCAAATGTAAAATAGGTAGCTAGTGGGAAGCAGCTGCATAGCACAGGGAGGTCAGCTCGGTGCTTTGTGACCACCTAGAGAGGTCAGATAGGGAGGTGGGAGGGAGTATGGGGCACTGAGTATGCAAATCAAAATTACCAAGATTCTTGTGTTTGCTACTGTGGTAACCTCAAGGTAGCCCAAGACGGAGGAGATATGGGGATATATGTATACATATAGCTGATTCACTTTGTTATACAGCAGAAACTAACACAACATTGTAAAGCAATTATACTCCAATAAAGATGTTAAAAAAAACAAAACAAAACAGGAGGACTAACTTGTGAGCTCTCTTCAAGAGGAACAAATACAAAGTATTAGCTTTCTCTGTTGTTTGTGTTTTTCCTTGCAGATACCTTGACCATGAAGAATGGTTTCAATAAGGAGGACAGAATGACTTCTGACAGGAAGGTTGGGAGTTGTGACATGCAGAAGAAAAATGAAGCCAAACGGCATGGAGATATGTCATCACTACTGGGTTTTACCTTGATCTACACTCAGTTATCAACTTCTTTTCAAAATGGTTGGCACTCATTCAAGAGATAGCATGCATATTCTGAGCTTGAAGTAATGGAAGAACTTTCAGGTACAGTGTATTGAAATAAGTCTCCCCAGTTTCTTCCCAGACTGTGAATTCATTAATATAGCTATCCATTCAAGAGTCATTTTGTTTACTTATTTATTTTCTATTGATTGATTGATTGATTTTTAGCTACGTTGGGTCTTCATTGCTGTGCACAGGCTCTCTGTAGTTGCGGTGAGCAGGGGCTACACTTCGTTGTGGTGCATGGGCTTCTTATTGCTGTGGCTTCTCTTGTTGTGGAGCAAGCGCTCTAGGCGTGCGGACTTCAGTAGTTGCAGCACGTGGGTTCAGTAGTTATGGTTCACAGGCTCTAGAGCGCAGGCTCTGTATCTGTGGCGCACGGGCTTAGTTGCTCCGCGGCATGTGGGATCTTCCCAGACAAGGGATAGAACCCGTGTCCCCTGTGTTGGCAGGCCGATTCTTAACCACTGCACCACAAGGGAATTCCCCAAGAGTCATTTATTGAGAGCTCATTATGTGATAGGCATAGTGGTAAGTACTGTAGATTATCAATCACTTAGTTCCTAGAAATTTGAAATATTGCAAGCCAATTATGAATAACATGGGCTCCTGATTGACTCCAGAGATGCCCTAGTTGTTGCTCAGAAGTCAAGGTACTAGCCTTCTGTGTGCTATTCTCTGTGTGTTATCCTGTATAACATTTACAGCAAGTGAACCCTCATATTTGTCAGTATGGATTTTGTGCTTATTGTTATTTACAGTGTAATGCTACAGTGATACCTGCATAAACTGACAGGCACGAATTAGGAAATTCGTGAATTGATTCGTGAATCAAAGAAGCAGTCTTGAGATAAGACAGAAAGAAAGTAACTGACAAAAACAAGGAGAAGTACACATTGTTGGGTGGGAGGGTGGGGGAGGAGAAACAAAATTGTAACAGGATAAGTTACCCTTTTGCTGGTCACAGTGAAAGGAACGTAGGTGATGAGAGCCTCCAGTGGAGAGGAAGAATGTCAAAGAAGACATTAGTAGGTGGCCTGTGCCCTTCTAGTACTTGGGAAGGAAAACAATGAAACAATGGCAGCCAAGGTCAGGGTTAGTAGAGAGGAGATGGTGGTTTAGCTGTGGAGCTCGGGCAGGACTTTCCTGTCCACTTTAAGGCTTAGTGTATGTTGTGCAGGAGGGTGTTTTATGGAAAGA
>NW_006769290.1:860226-863575 GCF_000442215.2 Lipotes vexillifer
GTGGCGAACACATGTAGGAGGGGTTGAAGAATCAGACTTAATGTCTGATTTCTGTGATAGCTTAGAATTTTAATTAAACACCTTAACAAAACTTCCTAGTAGGAGGGTTTGTCCTGTATTTCAAATGTTTCCCAAGTGCTGGGAAATGGAAATTTTCAACTGGCATCATTTCATAATTCTGATTACCTGGGGAAATTAGTATGGCAAGTATAGGTTTCATTCTCAAATCACACATCCCCCTTCCCCCAGAAATGTAAGTTTAATCATATTGTTACTTGAAGTGTCAGTTTCTAAGAAGGTTGAGCTGCAGCATAGCCTGTATAGGAGCAATGCATTTTGAAGAAATCTCATGTGCGCTCTTAACACTCAAATCTCAGAGAATCAAAATAAGAACCTCTTAGTTTGTAATAAACAATCAAATCTCAAGTGAAGTCTATAGCCATTTGAAAAATACTCTGCTGTCCTTTCTTCAGAGGTTCATGCGAATAGACGTCTTGGGCCCCTCTTGACGGTGGGTGTCATGGTGCTGGAATGGTAATAATAACTCAGCCAACCAGCGCTTGTCTGAACACAGTCTCCTGAGAGCAGGTGCTGTGAAATAGAGGAACCAAGGAAGACACAGGAAGACTAGGTTGTGAAGGAAGATGAGTTCACTGTCAGGGGTGTTTGGGTTGGGAGAAATACTATCCAGTAACTATGGAAGACAGCAAAGAAAAGTCATTAACCCATTCCAGATGGTGGGAGAAGAGAAAAGCAAAGTGGGGAAGTGAGGGGAAAAAAAAACCCATCACCAAATTGAAAAGAAAACACTTCTAACAAAAACTAGATTGATGAATGACTTTTAGCTGTGGAAAGATACTATTCTAATGAAACATGAACTGAAAGGATTTCTTCTGAGGGCTAATTTACATTTTTTCCTTTTCAGTCTTCAACATATTTTAGTAGATGCATGGTTCTGCATGGTTAGTATCTTTGCCTCTCTGAAAAAGAAAAATGGGTCAGCTTGATATAGCCTGATGTAAGTAGTCAGTCAGGTGATCCCTGTGAGAGACATGACTAAAGCCAGATCAAGTCTTATTAGGAGAGGGGACATTTGGGGGCTTGCCCTGAGATGGTATTTTATGATTTAGTTTATGGAGGGATTTTCCTTCCCAGCTGAGCATGGCTGACACTGATCTTGTTTCAGGGAAACAAGACTCTTCTAAGAGGTGCTGAGGGCATTTGCCCAATATACTCCAATGGTACTTGGATGGAAGACATTTGTGGTGGGCAAAAAATAGCTCCCCAAAGATGTCCATATCTTTATCTGAGAACTGTGTGTTATATTACTTTACACATGAAAAGGGGCTTTGCAGATGTGATTAAGGTAAGGATCTTAACATGAAAGATCCTGGATTATCTAAGTAGGTCTGATCTAATCACACATGTCTTTAAAAGTTGAGAAACATTCATAGCTGGGTCAGAGACAGATGTGATGATAGGACAAGGATCAGATGGACATACTGTGAGAAGGACTCATCCCATAGTCGCTGGCTTTGAAAATGGAGGAAGGGGGCTGTGAACAAGGGAATGTGGCTGGCTTCTAGAAACTGGAAAAGTCAAGGAAAAGGAGCTTCCAGAAAGAAACACAGCTGACCTCTAGAATTGAAAGATAATAAATTTATGTTGTTTTAAGGCACAAAGTTTTTGGTAATTTGTTATAGTAGCAAAAGAAAACTATCTCTTTGTTGTCTCTTGCTAGTTTGTTTCATGAATTCTGTCTAAATAATAAAGCTGTCATGTCAGGCTCTCTCCCTAAGGAAAATCTTGACCATAGAACATGATTTTAAAGGCTGATTAAGTAAATAAGCCTACCAGTAGATACTTCAGCAAATTAATATATTCACTCTTTTTACGCACAAATAATTTTTGAGCCCCTATTATCAGCCAAGCATTTTATTAGGTTCTGGGATTAAAACCTGAGTGATGACAGATTCCATCCTGCCCTCGAGGAGGAGCTTATAGATTTGTTGGGGGAAACCGACTATCAAACCAGCAATTCCAACGTGTGGAGTGGATAAGCTTGCCTTTCTTTGTTGTCCTCACTATGGATATTTAGAGTTCACCTTCCTTTACTAAGTTAAACCAGTCACCACTCCTTCATCCAGTTTTCATCTTCCACAGATTTGTTTAAATGTGGGGTTTATTGCCATTTCTCTTGTTCTTTTTACCTGTTTCTAGGGGTAATGAGGCTTATATCTCCTGTGTATTATTGACTTTGGTTTTCTCTTAGGAACCTGGTGCAGCATGACCCTGCATTATCCCTCTGAAAAAATACACCACAAAACAATCCCTCCCTGTGCTAGTGCTAAAGTAGGAGAAAGGAAATAAACAAGGCAGCTTCCTGAACTATAGCCTTGATTGCAGGAGGTAAGCTAGGTACATACAGAACTTGCAAATAATTTAACATTTCTTTCTGTTGAGGTAGTTCAGAATAAGTTGGAATAAATTATGAACAGGAATTATTTAGTAAATAAAATAATTCAGGTCATAATTTTTTGTTGCCACCCATTATTTTCTAGAATCAGAAATCCTAAAGAACCTGTTGGCAGGTTCTCCTGGTGAAGACATGTTTCATCACTGGTGATCAGCTTCCTAATTCTGACAGATACATCTGCCCAGGCAAGTACCTGGACCAAGAATAACTAGGTTAGTCTTTCTCCCTGCCCCCCACCCCACTTCTTTTGTTGACTATACTAACAAAGGGACAGTATCAGGCAAAGGGAAAAATACATCTATTACCAAGCAAACATGTTTGAGAAACTTACATCTGTAGAGTTCTCTGCCTGTTAACATCTAGTCAAATATTTTTTTCTGAAAGGATGGTCTTCAATTCCCTTCCTGTGTTTTAAGGTGATGCCCTTTTCAAAACACAGCCCTGATTCATACAGATTAAATAGTGTTTGAATTGGCCAGAAAGAGAATATAAGAAGTGGATGTACTTATTCATTTCTGTTGGTCCTTTCTTTAGATTTCAGACATTGTGGTTCTGTGGCAAGTCTGGTCTCTTTGGCTAACCTCTGCAGGAACGGTACAGTGACACTGGAAGGGAGCATGCAGAAGTGGCAGGTGATTGAGAGAAATTATGTTGAGTTAAATCCATTCAGAGAGGTGATTTGTGGCCATGTGATAAAATCTACAGATGTTAATGGCTTTTCCTCTTCTCGTGCATGATTGCCTTGCTGTCCTACCTCACCTGTGTGTGCCTGCAGAGAGCACATGATAGATGTTACAAATAGGAGGTTCAGAGAGGGTGTAGTGTGAGAACAAAGGTGCTGGGAGTTGGCGCATGACAGATTAAGGGAAGAGC
>NW_006769290.1:863585-892570 GCF_000442215.2 Lipotes vexillifer
AAGAGCGGGTGACAAGCCTGGGCAGAGAAAAGAAGCAATATTCAGGCTAGGAGGGCAGACAGCCAGAGCCTGAGATTATCACAAAACTCCAAAGACAAGGCCATGAATTGTTAAGGGACTTCCTTGTCTTCCATCACACACATGAAGAAATCATCTTACCTATTCTGAAGATTCAAGTGTCTAACTAGAAATTCCATTTGGGATGGAAAAATGCCAGAACTCTTCCCCACCCTCTAACTGATTTGTTCACGGCAATTTTTATACCAAAGCAACATGTCATGTTTGACACAGATGACATGGGCACCTAGGGAGAGATAATTCCCAGGCTCCAGCCATGCCCTACACACTCAAAATTTAGATATCCAGAGAGGATGAGGAACCTGCACAGAATATTTAACAGGGGAAAACACAATGGGGTTGGAGAAAAATCAGGAAACATTGGGCTCACAAAAGCCAAAGAGGAGAGTTTCATGGAGTGAATTGTGGAATAACAGAGAAAATAGAATAACATGTGAAGAGATGTGTCTACGTGTCTACTGGATTTGGAAACATGATATGGAAGGAAGCCAGGTTAGAATGGGTTTTTCATTAACTAATTCTTGATGTCCACACACATTTTTTTTGAGTACTTATTATGTAGCAGACATTATTCTGGGTGTTTGGAGATTGATGGATGCGAAAACAGACATGATGTCTACTTTCATGGTGGCTCATGGAGGGAGGCAAATAAAAAAGAAAACCCCAATTACAAAGACAGGAATGACGTTGGAATATTGGAGGAAGAAAAAAAAGGTCATTTAATCTGAGGCATAGTGATTGACAGAATGGAAGAATTAAGAGAAAATATGAGATGACCAGGGGCCAGATCACAAGGGAAAGGTCTTATAGATTACATGGTAAAGGATTAAAGTTTTATTCCGCATGCAACAGGAAGACTTTAGAGTAGATTTTGCATGGGTGCAATGCGATTTGATTTTAAAAGTGAATGAGAGGTGAGGAAGTGGAGATCATTAATAGAGTCAACTTCCTCAAGATATGTGCTGGGTAGAGTAGTAACTAACGCTTTATTTAGTGCTTGTCATGAAACAGTCAATATTTTAACTATTATTACCATCACTAATTTAATACTACCTACTCCTACAATGAAGCAGGAGCTATTATTAGTCTTACTTTGCTTATAGGTAAGGAAACTGAGGCACAGAACAAAAGTGGAGTTTTTTGGTTTTTACTTGCTTGTTTTTATTTTGATAGGACAGAGGTAGAGCTTTTATTTTAATAAGAGAGAAAATAGAGAATATGGGCATAAATTCAGGTAGGTTTATTATTTGACAGAAGTTATGAGCTTACGCCTTACAGTGTCAGTTTTCGCAGTGCTCATCAGCTGAGGAAGAAGGAGCTGGGTGGCTCAAGGGCGAAAAGTGACCTGGTGGGAGAGTAGGATATCAATGTGCTAGGAAATGTTTAACAACTTGTTTTCCTCTAAAAGCTTATCCTTTACAGTTAGATCTATAATCTGTCTGTAGTTAACTTTTTAGTATGATGTGAGGTGGGGATCAAAATGCATTAGCTTTCAGATGAAAATCCAATTTACCCAGCACTATTTATTAAAATGACTATCTTTTCTTTACTAAATCACAGGGTCACCTTTGTCAACTAGTTGACTTTATATGTCTGGGCCTGTTTCTGGAACCCTTCATTCTGCTCCATTGGTCAGTTGAAAACCTTTGTTTTTTCACTAACATTTTCAGTCTCTACAAGGAAGGCTCAAATAAGACCTGTTGGGTTTGCTTTTACAACTATCATGAATTTTATTGAGGTCAAGTATAAATATCTACAAATGAAATATAAGGTCCCCCCTATTATCTTCTCCAAATACAATGTGAGATAGATAAGAACTAGTATGATGCACTGCTCAGATTCTCCTACAGGACAGAAAGTCTTATTTCTTTAACTGCTGGGAATGCTGTCAACATCCAGCCCTTAGCTGCCAGTCCTCTTCAGGATTGCCATAGACAGCTACCTGGCCCAAAGTCATGTCCCCTTCCTGGGGCAGCCCACATCAAATGACTCCTCTTATGGACAGCTGTTATCATGGAATGAGAAGCTAAAGGGCTCAGGAGGCAGAGGCACTATGGAGATCAATGGAACTTTACCTGTGTCTGCTGGTGGAGATATTCCTCTAACTCTGGAAAGCCCTGAGTTGCAACAACAGAAAGCTTCTCCAAGAACTTGGAGAATCTCCCTAAGTGGGTCACCAGGAGTGATGGTAAGTGGGGCCACTTCTACTTCCACTTCTTAGTTCCTGGACCCATGTATTCAACCTATTAGTGATCTATTAGGAACAATTTAAAGGTCAACAATTTAAAGTACAACATTCTAAAGGATGGCACTCCTGTGCAATACTCCTTGCAAGGTATTGCCTCCGATCTGTCATTTTAATGAGTTCTCCTTCGTATAGTATGAGCTAGTAGATTCTGCGGTCATGTGCTGACTCCTGTACTTCCTTTGTTGTTGTTCTCTTGATATGAGGTGATATAATGTGGGATGCTGGGACAGTGGGTCAAATACCTTCTAAGCTCTCAGGCCTGCACATAGGAGAGGCTAAACCCTATCTGGAATATTTGCATATTAGTGTAAGAATGAATTGTTACCTTTTCCAAGGTGGAAGGGGTCTACTGTGGTCAAATACCGTGAACTGGCTGTTTTTTTTTTTTTAATTTAATTTAATTTTTTTATACAGCAGGTTCTTATTAGTTATCCATTTTATACATATTAGTGTATATATGTCAATCCCAATCTCCCAATTCATCAACCACCCCCCTGCCACTTTCCCCTCCTTGGTGTCCATATGTTTGTTCTCTACATCTGTGTCTCTATTTCTGTCCTGCAAACTGGTTCATCTGTAACATTTTTCTAGGTTCCACATACATGCGTTAATATATATTTGTTTTTCTCTTTCTGACTTCATTCTGTATGACAGTCTCTAGGCCTATCCACATCTCTACAAATGACCCAATTTCATTCCTTTTTATGGTTGAGTAATATTCCATTGTATATATGTACCACATCTTCTTCTTTTTTTTTAAACATCTTTATTGGAGTATAATTGCTTTACAATGGTGTGTTAGTTTCTGCTTTATATCAAAGTGAATCAGCTATGCATATACATATGTCCCCATATCTCTTCCCTCTTGCATCTCCTTCCCTCCCACCATCCCTATCCCACCCCTCTACATGGTCACAAAGTGCTGAGTAGATCTCCCTATGCTATGCAGCTGCTTCCCACTAGCTATCTATTTTACGTTTGGTAGTGTATATATGTCCATCCCACTCTTTCACTTTGTCCCAGTTTACCCTTCCCCCTCCCCATATCCTCAAGTCCATTCTCTAGTAGGTCTGTGTCTTTATTCCCATCTTGCCCCTAGGTTCTTCTTGACCAATTTTTTTTTTTTTTTTTAGATTCCATATATATGTGATAGCATACAGTATTTGTTTTTCTCTTTCTGACTTCACTCTGTATGACAGACTCTAGGTCCATCCATCTCACTACAAATAACTCAATTTCATTTCTTTTTATGGCTGAGTAATATTCCATTGCATATATGTGCCACATCTTTATCCATTCATCTGTCAATGGACACTTAAGTTGCTTCTATGTCCTGGCTATTGTAAACAGAGCTGCAATGAACATTGTGGTACATGACTCTTTTTGAATTATGGTTTTTCTCAGGGTATATGCCCAGTCATGGGATTGCTGGGTCATATGGTAGTTCTATTTTTAGTTTTTTAAGGAACCTCCATACTGTTCTCCATAGTGGCTGTATCAATTTACATTCCCTCCAACAGTGAGGGTTCCCTCATACCAGTTAGAATGGACATCATCAGAAAATCTACAAACAGCAAATGCTGGAGAGGGTGTGAAGAAAATGGCTGGTTGGTTTTATTATTGTATAATAAACCACCCCATAACTTAATGACTTAAAATAACAATTCTGTTTTACTCATGATTTCCTGGTTTAGGAAGTCAGGAACGACTCAGCTGGCCAGTATGTCTCTGGTCCACATGGCTGTAGCTGGGGTGTCTGAGGCTAGAGGATTCACTTCTAAGGTGGCTTTTTCCTCAGATGTTTGGAGTCTCCATGTACCTTGGCCTCTCTCTCTCTCTCTCTCTCTCCATGACATCTCGTTGTTCAGGGCCTCTATAGTTGGCTTGTTTTCTCATAGTATGGTCATCTCATGGTAGATGTCTCAAGCTGCTTATTTGACAGCTGGTATCTCTCAAACAAGAGTTCCAGGAAAGAGGTTTCTGGGGGAGGTCTGTTCTGAGAGGTGCATTCTGAGAGGTCTAGGTAACAGTTGCAAGGCTTCTTACAACTTAGCTTTGAAAGTTACAGAATGTCTGTATTTTTTTTTTTTTTTAATATTTATTTGGCTGCATCGGGTCTTAGTAGCGACATGCAGGATCTTTCTTTCTTTCTTTCTTTCTTTCTTTCTTTCTTTCTTTCTTTCTTTCTTTCTTTCTTTCTTTCTTTCTTTCTTTCTCTCTCTCTCTCTCTCTCTCTCTCTTTCTTTCTTTCTTTCTTTCTTTCTTTCTTTCTTTCTTTCTTTCTTTCCTTCCTTCCTTCCATCCTTCCTTCCTTCCTTCTTTCCTTCCTTCTTTCCTTCTTTCTTTCTTTCTTTCTTTCTTTCTGGCTGCACTGGGTATTCATTGCTGCACGTGGGCTTTTCTCTAGTTGTGGCGAGCAGGTGCTACTCTTCGTTGTGGTGCACAGGTTTCTCCTTGCAGTGGCTTCTCTTGTTGCGGAATATGAGCTCTAGGCACACGGGCTTCAGTAGTTGTGGCTTGTGGGCCCTAGAGCTCAGACTCAGTAGTTGTGGCACATGGGCTTATTTGCTCCGTGGCATATGGGATCTTCCCAGACCAGGGCTTGAACCCATGTCTCCTGCATTGGCAGGCGAATTCTTAACCACTGCACCACCAGGGTAGCCCAGCATGCAGGATCTTTAGTTGCAGCATGTGAACTCTTAGTTGTGGCATGTGAACTCTTAGTTGCAGCATGCAGGATCTAGTTCCAGTGATTGAACCCAGGCCCCCTGCATTGGGAGTGTGGAGTCTTAGCCACTGGACCACCAGGGAATTCCCCAGAATGTCTGTATTTTTATTGATAAGTGAGTCACTAAGGCTCAGCCTGGATCCAAGGGAAAGGAGGAACACATTCTACCTCTTGATGGCGGGGATGGCATGTGCATAAAGGGAAGAGAGGAACTGATGGTGGCCACATTTGAGACAAACTACCATGGTCTCATTGAGAGTCCTGTAACAGGGATTTAGGGTTGACCTGTTGTTGGCAGATAGGAGATTTGGCAGTAGCAATAGCTAGATCAGCTTTGGTAAGTGGGAGCCCATGGTTTTCAACTCATGCATAGCCTCCATTTCTGCCACCATGGCTACTTTTCCATGTGCCCAATGCAAGGGATGGCCAATGAAGAAGCTGACGTTATGTCTACTGTCAAATAATTTTATCTACTTGTATGCTTAGTGCTTTTTCTGTCATAGATTCTCTTTAGGGATTATATGCAATACAATACCTTCAGACTTTGAATCCATTTCCATATGTCCATCCACATGCTCCTACTATAGATTTTCTTGACCCTAGTCTTCCAGTATTTCTCCTTCCAAAATCTTGATCCGTTGTACTAAGACATTCCCTAGTGACCACATTCCCCCCACCCCCCTTTTTTTAATCTCAAACAGATGTGCTACCCAAAGCTTGGCCTAATGGGAGGATTTCCTCTCACTGTTCTCTTTCAGAATCACCCTTGAATAGGAATATAATTTGACCACTGTCTACTTAGGCTTACACCCACATACTGAGCTGACCAATCCATGGTCCAAGCTTAATCATTTTTCCCTTCATGAGTATTAGTATTCACCAGAGAAACAGAACCAATAAAGGAGATCTATATCTATATCTTATCTATATCTATATCTATAACTATGTCTATGTCTATGTCATCTCTATCTCTATATCTATATCTATAATGTATATGTATACCTGTATATATACATAAATATATGTATAAATATATATACATAAATTTATTATAAGGAATTGGCTCATGCAATTATTGAGGCTGGCAAATCCAAAATATACAGAACCAATGTTCCATTTTGAGTCGAGAGGCCAGAAATTGCTGTAGAACCAGGAAGAGTGGATGTCTCAGTTTGAAGGCCATCAGGCAGGAGAATTCTCATATTCAGGGGAAGATCAACCTTTTGTTCTATTCAGATCTTCAACTGATTGCATGAGGCCCACCCACATTCTGGATGGCAATCTGCTTTACTCATTCTACCAATTTTTTTTTTGATAGGTAAGAACTAGATTTATTGAGAGAGATACGCACTCCATAGAGCATGTCCCATCTCAGAAGGTGAGAGGCCTACTAATTTAAATGTTAATCTCATCCAAAAACACCCTCATAGAAACACGCAGAATAATATTTGCTCAAATATCTGGGCACCCTGTGGTCCAGTCAAGTTGCCACATAAATTAACCATCATGGTGAGCTAGATATAAAGTAACTGCTATGCGGCTGTATGTGTGAGCTGGTGCAATAGTGGTGGGTGACAGTGACATGCGGATCTAGCTACCTGCTCATGGAGCTTGCCTGAACCCTCAGTCCCTGTTCATGCTCGATCTCAGATGTTCCACTTGCATCTCATGATGGCCTGCTGCTGGGCCCTCGGGCCTTATTATGATTTTGTGGGTCTGACAGCTTATGATCAGCAGTTCTGGCCAGTGGTGCACTTGATGTTCCAGGAACAAGCTCTCCATCTCTACCATAGTTCAGTAGAACAGCAGAATTTGTTGTTTGTAAGATGTACAATTCTCCACTGCAGGGGTTAGGGCCTTGCTCTCTCGCTAGTGCTGTCACAAAGTTCACACAACATCTTTTCCCACTCCTTACACCTCCAGTGCAATAGTGACTACTGGTCATATGATTCAAGAAGCAGGGCCCCTTGCACCACAACCTGGGCCTGCTTGCTTTCTCTTTCCTGCTTTGGACTCCATAGAAAATGGGTAATGTCCCAGGTATGGGATATTCTTTCAGAACTCGAAGAAGCTGGTTTTGTGTTGTACTTATTGATGAGAGATACAAAGTAAAATAATCGATCCTTTACTTTGGAGGAAATGTCCAGCATACTCTAGACTACTAAGCCCCTAAAAATTTAATTGATATGACAGCTCCCTGAATATTTGTAGAATTTATCTCCCACTTTCTTATGTCCTGAGGGATGCCCAGGTGGCCCAGGCGAATGTATTTGGTTAAAAACTACTGTTATCTATTCTAAGTGAATGTGAACAGTTTCTGAATTTTTTGATAAGATTGGACAATAATGCATTTGCCAGATCAATTGTCCCAACAACATTTATGGAATATTCCTTAATTTTACTACTTATTAAAATGTAACTTCATATATGCATGAGTGATTGGGAATTGCTACTTTGGTCCACTGATCTATACCTATATTGGTGCCGGGGCCACACTTCCTTGGGTTTTGTAACATTATATTATGCTTTGATACTTTGTAAGGCATGCTTTTCCATACCATTTATATATCTTAAAGTTTTTTAAAGTTATTTTTGCAAATTTACTCTTCCATAAACACTTTGAGGTTAGTTTGTGAAGTTTCATAAAAGAAAGCTATAATGGAACTTCTGTTGGGATTAAACTAGATTTATAGATTTTGCTGTTGAATAAATGATTTGAGAGAATATGAGTGCATAAAAGTGAAAAGGGTTAGAGGAAGTTTGAGTCATAGACACACATAATTTTTGATAGACATAAATAGGCAAAACCCCCTCTTGAAATAAATGTCTTAAAACTCAGTAGTCAGATTTTTTTTTTTTTTCTGATGGGAATGTTTTTCATGAGCTACAGACTACATTTCCAGAATATTGAGGGACTTTCTTAACGCACTGTTTCTGGTTTTTTTTTTTTTCATTTTATAATTGATTGAAACAGTTCATGTAGGAGATCCAGGAACAAAATGTATAGCGGACATTGTGATGAGTTGCTCAAATTCCCCCACTTTGGGCGTAAATTCTTATCAGCTTGTTAGCTGGAAGTACTGGCAGCAAACACTCCTCAGATGTCAGCCCACTCTGAGGTAAATGCCTCATCTGAAGGGTCACTTCTCCCCCAAGCATGCTGCCTTCCCGGGGCAGCCCATAATTGAGTGTAAAGGCCTGTATTGTAAACACCCTCTCACCTCAATGTGGGACAATCCTTGTGTCAGAATTCCCCATGGTTGGCTGAGGCTTTCGTTGAGATTTTATTGTAGTGTAACAATCATAGAGAAGATGCACAAAAAGAGTATATAGATGGGATTAATAGATACACACTATTATATATAAAATAGAATAACAACAAGAACCTACTGTATAACACAGGGAACTATATTCAGTATCTTGTAATAATCTATAATGGAAAAGAATCTGAAAAAGAATATATATATATATATATATATATATATATATATAATACATATACATAACTGAATCACTTTGTTGTGCACCTGAAACATTATAAATCAACTATACTTCAATTAAAAAAAGTATATAGATGAATGTTATCACAAAGTAAACACACCTGGTAGCGTTACCAGTAGCCGTAAGTCCTCTTCATGTCCCCTCTCCAGCAAATATTCCTTATTCCTCCCCAAAGTTAACCACTGCTCTGACTTCTAACATCAAAGCTTAGTTTGAAGTATGACTTTCATATCATGAAATTCCCTGATATTAAGCATACGGTTCAATAGAATTTGACAAACTCATTTACCTATGTAACCCACAACCCTGTCAAGATAGACAGTATTTTCATCACCCCGGGAAAATGCCTTATGTCCCTTCTCAGTCCACCCTTACTCCCAGAAGCGACTACGGTTCTGCTTTCTATCACCATAGATTAGATTTGCCTGTTCTAGAAATTCATATAAATAGAAGCATATACTATATGTTTTTCGGTGTGTGTGTGTCTAGCTTCTTTTCATTTATCATAGTGTTTTTGGGATTCTTTCTTGCTGTTGTTTGTATTAGTAGTTTATTCCTTTTTGTGACTGAGTAGCATGCTGTTGTATGAATATATCATATTTTGTTTATATACTTTCCTGTTGGACATCTGAACTGTTTTCAGTTTTTGGCTATAATTAATAAAACTGCTCTAAACATTCTTGTACAAGTGTTTTTGTGGACCTAGTTTTCATATCTCTTGGATAAATACCTAGGAATGAAACTGCTGAGTCATAGGGTGAATGTATGTTTAACTTTTTAAGAAACTGCCAGTTTTCTGTGTTACACATACACCTGTAATATATGAGAGTTCTTGTTGCTCTATGTTCTTGATAATATTTGGTATTGTGAGTCTTTTTCATTTTATCCATTCTAGTGGGTGTATAGTGGTAATCATTGGGGTTTTAACTTGCATTTCCCTGATGACTAATGAAGTTAAACACTTTTTCATATGCTTATTGCCATGCCTATATCTTCTTTTGTGAACTGTCTTTTAAAAAATTGAAATATAGTTGATTTACAATGTTTCAGGTATATAGGAAAGTGATACAGTTACACATGCACACATAATACACATATATATACATATATATATTCTTTTTCAGATTCTTTTCCATTATAGGTTATTACAAGGTATTGAATATAGTTCCCTGTGCTATACAGTAGATTCTTGTTGGTTAGCTATTTTATTTATAGTAGTGAGTATCTGTTAATCCCTAGTTACTAATTTATCCCTTCCTTCCATTTCCTTTTTGCTAACCATAAGTTTGTTTTCTATGTCTGTGAACCTATTTCTGTTTTGTAAATAAGTTCATTTGTATCATTTTTTTAGATTATACATGTAAGTGATATCATATGATATTTGTCTTTCTCTGTCTGACTTACTTCACTTAGTATGAAGATCTCTAGGTCCATCCATGTTGCTGCAAAATGGCATTATTTCATCCTATTTTATGGCTGAGTAATATTCCATTGTGTGTGTATATATATATATATATATATATATATATATATATATATATATACATCTTCTTTATCCATTCATTTGTCAATGGACAATTAGGTTGTTTCCATGTCTTGGCTATTGTAAATAGTACTGCTATGACATTGGGGCACATGTATCTTTTCAAATTAGAGTTTTAATCTTTCCTGGATATATGCCCAGGAGTGGGATTGCTGGATCATACGGTAGCTCTGGTTTTAGTTTTTAAAGGAATCTCCATACTGTTTTTCATAGTGGTAACATCAATTTACGTTCTCACCAACAGTATACAAGGGTACCATTTTCTCCACATCCTCTTCAGCATTTGTTATTTGTAGACTTTTTGATGATGGCCATTCTGACCACTGTGAGGTGATACCTCATTGTAGTTCTGATTTGCATTTCTCTAATAATTAGTGATGCTGAGCATATTTTCATGTGCTTTTTGGCTATCTGTATGTCTTCTTTGGAGAACTGTCTATTTAGATCTTCTGCCCATTTTTTGATTGGGTTTTTTTTTTTTTTTTGATATTGAGCTGTATAAGCTGCTTGTATATTTTGGAAATTAATCCCTTGTGAGTCACATCATTTGCAAATATTTTCCATTCTGTAGGTTGTTTTTTTGTTTTGTTTATAGCTTCCTTTGCTGTACAAAACTTTTAAGTTTAGTTAGGTCCCATTTGTTTATTTTTGCTTTTATTTCCTTTGCTTTAGGAGAAAGATCAAAAAAAATATTACTACAATTTATGCCAAAGAGTGTTCTGCCTATGTTTTCCTCTAGGAGTTTTATGGTTTCTGGTCTTACATCTAGGTCTTTAATCCATATTGAGTTTACTTTTGTATATGGTGTTAGAGAATGTTCTAATTTTATGTTTTTACATGTAGCTGCCTGATTTTCCCAGAACCACTTATTGAAGAGACTGTCTTTTCTCCATTGTATATTCTTGCCTCCTTTGTTGTAGATTACTCGACTGTAAGTGGGTTTATTTCTGGGCTCTGTATTCTGTTCCATTGATCTATATGTCTGTTTTTGTGCCAGATGATTACTTTATTTTTAAAGTGAGTCTTATGTAGAGTAAGTCCTCCAATACTGACTTTTTTTCAAGATTATTTTAGATATTCTAAGTCCTTTGCATATCTATGTAAGTTTTTGTGTCATACTGTCAATTCCTACAAAGAAGTATGCCAGAATTTTTATTGCAATTGCACTGAATCAATAGACCAATTTGAAGAGAACTGATATTTTAACAACATTGAGTCTTCTAATCTGTGAACATGGTATGGTATATCCTTCCATCTCTTTAGGACTGATCTTCTTTAATTTCTCTTGGCAATATTTTGAAATTTTTATGGGTGGCAGTCTCCCATAGCTTTTGTTAAATTTCTCTTAGTACTTTGTGATTGAAAAAATTATTTTCCAGTTGTTCATTGCTAGAATATACAAAAATACAATTGAGGCTTTGGATCAACTCTGCAACTGTTACCAGAAAACAGGTTTATCTCTTGGAGGGTGTCAAGCCAAAAAACACAACAAAGCCAAAGATGGGGAGAAAGTGATGCCAAAAACTCGGCCTCTGTGCACTGGTGCTGAATTGAATCTCGGAGACGGAGTTTTGGGTGAAGTAGAAAAGAATAGCTTTATTGTTTTGCCAGGCAAAGGGGGAAACAGTGGACTCATGCCCTCAAAACTGTGTGTCCCAACCCAGGGGGATTTGGTGAGGAATTTTATAGCAATGGTTCAAGGGTGGGGTTGCCAATAAGGGTGTGTGCAGAGCCTGCACACCTTTAATGTGTCCTTAGGTGGTTTCCTGATGAGCTTCTGTGGTTCTCAAGGTTATCAAACTGTGATGTTCTCTCTGGAATGAAGAATGTTCATCAAGTAGTTAACATTGTCCATTTTGATGGGGGTTTAGTTCTGCAGAAGACCTCAAAGATATTGTTATGTGTATCCCTTGAAGTGGAACCAGGACACTGCCTCAAGGCTGCACTATTGTTTTTTGACTGCTCCTGCCTTGTCTCTGCATCCCCACCCTTCCCTGATTAGCAAATGTTTGAACCTGCCCTTTGGAACTCAGGGAAGGTCATGGAGGCTGAAGCCTATTCCCTACAAACAAGAATCAGGGGACACAGAAAGGCTTCCATGTCCACGACCCCCACAGGGTCCTACTTGGTTTCAAAGGGAGGATTTATTACTACTTGTAGCAAGTAAGGAGAACACTGGGGATCTTTCCCAAAGCAGTGTCTCCCTGAACAGCAAAATTGGAGAAGTTTTAAGCTAAGGGAACATGCATATTCATGAAGGGGCTTGGGTGGTTGACAGAGTCCAAGCTTTAGTTGATTCAAGTCAGGAGGCTCAGAAAAGGTCCACATCATCATTATTATTTTTAAAAAAATATATATTCTTGAGGGAAGTTGGTCTGTAATTTTATCTCCTTAAATAGTGCTTGTTTTATTTTATTAGAATTATGCTGTCTTCATGTGATGACTTGGAAATTGTTCCTTCCCTCCTCTAGTTTTTGAAAGAATTTTTATAGAACTGGCATTAATTCCTTATTAAATGTTTGATAGAATTCACCATCACAGCTATTGGGCCCTAGCAGTTTTTAAATTAAAAATTTGATATTAAAAATATCCCAGATATAAGGCTATTCAGATTTTCTATTTGTTTTGTCATTTGTTTAAAAATATTTTGCTTTTTAAAAAATTTCTCTTTTATTTTTTGGCCATACTGCATGGTGTGTGGGATCTTAATTCCCCAACCAGGGTTCAAACACATGCCCCCTATAATGGAAGGGCAGAGTTCTAACCAAAGGACCACCAATGAATTCCCTTGTTTTGTCAGTTTTGATAAGTTATGTCATTGTGTCCTCCCCACCTGTTGATGGTGATGTTCTTAGCTGGGAGTGCCTGAGGCACTCACCCAGCCCTACAGAACCCTCCCCTCCCCTCACTCACAAGACACTCCCCTCACCCTCACCAGTATTGTGGCTGGGCTGGCCCTTATGGTTCTTATTATGACTGAAGGATGCACTTCAGCAAGAAATGATCAGGGAACTTTTAAGAATAAGATTTATTACTCACAGGTCCTGGCGGGTACACAACATGCCTGAGGGCCACACAGCAATGTCTTGGAGAAAGAGAAAGAGAGAGGAAACCTGGAGCTTTGCCTCTATTAGGATCTGAGAGTAAGATGTCTAGGGCTTTGTGAGTTCACTCTTTATTGGTGAATTTAAAGCATAAGAGTGGGAATTAGGGAAATGCAGGGGTCACTAAAGTGGTCAGTTTTCTAGGCTACCTAGGGCTTTATAAAAGGGGAACTTCATCAGTAGGAGTAGCCTAGTTCCTTATCTAGTTGTTTTGCTCTGTCATACAGCTGGCAATATGTTTATTTGAGATGGATATATTTGAAATGGATGTCTCAGCAATAAAAAGCTTAATGTCAGGCACTTAACATTACAACTAAAAACTTAATGTCAGGCACGTACACAACACATGTTTTTCAAGAAATGTGTGTATTTCATGTAAGTTGTTATACATATTGGCAAAATGTTGTTCAAAATAACACCTTGCTGGACTTCCCTGGTAGAGCAGTGGTTAAGAATCTGCCTGCCAATGCAGAGGACATGGGTTTGAACCCTGGTCTGGGAGGATCCCACATGCTGTGGAGCAACTAATCCCGTGTGCCACAACTGCTGAGCCCATGCACTGAGATCCTGTACTCCACAGCAAGAGAAGCCACTGCAATGAGAAGCCTGTGCACCACAATGAAGAGTAGCCCCCACTCGCCACAACTAGAGAAAACCCACACCCATCAATGAAGACCCAAAGCAGCCAAAAATAAATATAAATAAATAAATTTATTAAAAAAAACCCCAACTTCTTATTGTTTTTAATATCTATAAGATCTGTAATAATGAACCTTCTTTCTTTTCTAATATTTGGAGATTTTATCTTCTTTCTTTTTCTTAATTTCTCTTGCTAGAGATTTATCAGTTTTATTAATCTTTAAAGAAACTCTTGACCTTATTAATTTTTTCTACTATTCTGCATTTTCTGCTTTGTTTTCTGTTCTTATTTTTACTTCTTTTCTTCTAGATACTTTGAATTTTATTTTCTCTTTCTTTTTCTTTAAACTAGCTTCTTAAGGTAGAATCATAGATTTTTTTAAAAAAATTTATTTTATTTATTTACTTTTTATACAGCAGGTTCTTATTAGTTATCTATTTTATACATATTAGTGTATATATGTCAATCCCAATCTCTCAATTCACCCCACCACCACCATCCCCCCCTCACGTTCCCCTCTTGGTGTCCATACGTTTGTTCTCTACATCTATGTCTCTATTTCTGCCTTGGAAACTGGTTCATCTGTACCATTTTTCTAGATTCCACATATATGCATTAATATATGATATTTGTTTTTCTCTTTCTGACTTCACTCTGTATGACAGACTCTAGGACCATCCACGTCTCTACAAATGACCCAATTTCATTTCTTTTTATGACTAATACTCCATTGTATATATTTACCACATCTTCTTTATCCATTCATCTGTTGATGGGCATTTAGGTTGCTTCCATGACCTGGCTATTGTAAATAGTGCTGCAATGAACATTGGAGTACATGTGTCTTTTTGAATTATGGTTTTCTCTGGATATATGCCCTATAGTGGGATTGCTGGGTCATATGGTAATTCTATTTTTAGTTTCTTAAGGAACCTCCATAATGTTCTCCATAGTGGCTGTATCAATATACATTCCCACCAACAGTGCAAGAGGGTTCCCTTTTCTCCACACCCTCTCCAACATTTGTTGTTTGTAGATTTTCTGATGATGGCCATTCTAACTGGTGTGAGGTGATACCTCAGTGCAGTTTTGATTTGCATTTCTCTAATAATTAGTGACATTGAGCAGCTTTTCATGTGCCTCTTGGCCATCTGTATGTCTTCTTTGGAGAGATGTCTATTTAGGTCTTCTGCCCATTTTTTGATCGGGTTATTTGTTTTTTCAATATTGAGCTGCATGAGTTATTTATATATTTTAGAGATTAATCCTTTGTCCGTTGATTCATTTGCAAATATTTTCTCATTCTGAGGGTTGTCTTTTCATTTTGTTTATAGTTTCCTTTGTTGTGCAAAATATTTTAAGTTTCATTAGGTCCCATTTGTTTATTTTTGTTTTTATTTCCATTACAGTAGGAGGTCAGTCAAAAAAGATCTTGCTGAGATTAATGTCAAAGAGTGTTCTTCCTATGTTTTCCTCAAAGAGTTTTATAGTGTCCAGTCTTACATTTAGGTTTTTAATCGATTTTGAGTTTATTTTTGTGGTGTTAGGGAGTGTTCTAATTTCATTCTTCTACATGTAGCTGTGCAGTTTTCCCAGCACCACTTGTTGAAGAGACTGTCTTTTCTCCATTATAAATCCTTGCCTCCTTTGTCATAGTTTAATTGACCATAGGTGTGTTGGTTTATCTCTGGGCTTTCTATCTTGTTCCATTAATCTATATTTCTGTTTTGTTGCCAGTACCATATTGTCTTGATTACTGTGGCTTTGTAGTATAGTCAGAAGTGAGGGAGTCTCATTCCTCCAGCTCCGTTTTTTTCCCTCAAGACTGCTTTGGCTATTCGGGGTCTTTTGTGTCTCCACACAAATTTTAATATTTTTTTGTTCTAGTTCTGTAAAAAATGCCATTGGCAATTTGATAGGGATTTCATTGAATCTGTAGATTGCTTTGGGCAGTATAGTAATTTTCACAATATTGATTCTTCCAATCCAAGAACATGGTATATCTCTCCATCTGTTTGTGTCATCTTTGATTTCTTTCATCAGTCTCTTATAGCTTGTTGAGTGCAGGTCTTTTACCTCCTTAAGTAGGCTTATTCCTAGGTATTTTAGTCTTTTTTGTTGCAATGGTGAATGGGATTGTTCCCTTAATTTCTCTTTATGATTTTTCATTGTTAGTGTATAGGAATGAAAGGGATTTCTGTGCATTAATTAATTAATTAATTTTCTTTTTGCGGTACGTGGTCCTCTCACTGTTGTGGCCTCTCCTGTTGCAGAGCACAGGCCAGACATGCAGGTTTAGTGGCCATGGCTTACGGGCTCAGCTGCTCCATGGCATGTAGGATCTTCCCGGACTGGGGCACAAACCCATGTCCCCTGCATTGGCAGGCAGACTCTCAACCACTGTGCCACCAGGGAAGCCCATGTGCATTAATTTTGTATCCTGCAACTTTACCAAATTCATTGATTAGCTCTAGTAGTTTTCTGGTAGCATCTTTAGGACTCTCTATGTATAGTATCATATCATCTGCAAACAATGAGAGTTTTACTTCTTCTTTTCCAATTTCTCTTCCTTTTATTTCTTTTTCTTCTCTGATTGCCATGCCTAGGACTTCCACAACTATGTTGAATAATAGTGGTGAGAGTGGACATCCTTGTCTTGTTCCTGATCTTAGAGGAAATGCTTTCAGTGTTTCACCATTGAGAATGATGTTTGCTGTGGGTTTATCGTATATGGCCTTTATTATGTTGAGGTAGGTTCCCTCTATGCCCTCTTTCTGGAGAGTTTTTTATCATAAATGGGTGTTGAATTTTGTCAAAAGCTTTTTCTGCATCTATTGAGATAATCATATGGTTTTTATTTTTAAATTTGTTAATATGGTGTGATTAATATGATTGATTTAGTGTGATTGTTAATATGGTGTGATTAATATGATTGATTTGCATATATTGTAGAATTCTTGCTTTCTTGGGATAAATCCCACTTGGTCATGGTGTATGATCCTTTTAATGTGCTGTTGGATTCTGTTTGCTAGTATTTTGTTGAGGATTTTTGCATCTATGTTCATCAGTGATATGGATCTGTAATTTTCTTTTTTTGTAGTATCTCTGTCTGGTTTTGGTATCAGGGTGATGGTGGCCTGATAGAATGACTTTGGGAGTTTTCCTTCTTCTGCAAGTTTTTGGAAGAGTTTGAGAAGGATAGGTGTTAGCTCTTCTCTAAATTTCTGATAGAATTCACCTGTGAAGCCATCTGGTCTTGGACTTTTGTTTGCTGTAAGATTTTTAATCACAGTTTCAATTTTATTACTTGTGATTCGTCTGTTCATATTTTCTGTTTCTTCCTGGTTCAGTCTGGAAGGTTATACCTTTTAAGAATTTGTCCATTTCTTCTAGGTTGTCCATTTTACTGGCATAGAGTTGCTTGTAGTAATCTCTTATGATGCTTTGTATTTCTGCAATGTCCATTGTAACTTCTCCTTTTTCATTTCTAATTTTATTGATTTGAGTCCTCTCCCTCTTTTTCTTGATGAGTCTGGCTAAAGTTTTATCAATTTCGTTTATCTTCTCAAAGAACCAGTTTTTAGTTTTATTGATCTTTGCTATTGTTTCTATTTCATTTATTTCTCCTCTGATCTTTATGATTTTTTTCCTTCTACTAACTTTGGGTTTTGTTTGTTCTTCTTTCTCTAGTTCCTTTAGATGTAAGATAAGATTGCTTATTTGAGATTTTTCTTGTTTCTTGAGGTAGGAACGTATTGCCATAAACTTCCCTCTTAGAAGTGCTTTTGCTGCATCCCATAGGTTTTGGATCATCGTCTTTTCATTGTAGTTCGTCTGTAGGTATTTTCTGATTTCCTCTTTGATTTCTTCAGTGATCTCTTGGTTATTTAATGTATTGTTTATCTTCCATGTGTTTGTGTTTTTTCCTTTTCTTCCCATGTAATTGATTTTTAATCTCATAGCGTTGCAGTCAGAAAAAATACTTGATATGATTTCAATTTTCTTACATTTACCGAGGCTTGATTTGTGACCCAAGATGTGATCTATCCTGGAGAATGTTCCATATGCACTTGAGAAGAAATTGTATTCTGTTGCTTTTGGATGGAATGTCCTATAAATATCAATTAAATCTATGTGGTCTATTGTGTCATTTAAATCTTGTGTTTCTTTAATTTTCTGTCTGGATGATCTGTCCATTGGTGTAAGTGAGGTGTTAAAGTCCCCTACTATTATTATGTTACTGTCTACTTCCTCTTTTATAGCTGTTAGCAGTTGCCTTATGTATTGAGGTGCTCCTATGTTGGGTGTATATATATTTATAATTGTTGTATCTTCTTCTTGGATTGATCCCTTGGTCATTATGTAGTGTCCTTCCTTTTCTCTTGTAATATTTTTATTTTAAAGTCTATTTTATCTGATATGAGTATTGCTACTCCAGCTTTCTTTTGGTTTTGATTTGCTATCAAAATCTTTTTCCATCCCCTCACTTTCAGTCTGTGTGTGTCCTTAGGTGTGAAGTGGGTCTCTTGTAGACAGCATATATATGGGTCTTGTTTTTGTATCCATTCAGTGAGCCTGTGTCTTTTGGTTGGAGCATTTAATCCATTCACATTTAAGGTAAATGTCAATATGTATATTCCTATGACCATTTTCTTAATTGTTGTGGGTTTGTTTGTGTCAGTCCTTTTCTTCTCTTGTGTTTCCCACTTAGAGAAGTACCTTTAGCATTTGTTGTAGAGCTGGTTTAGTGGTGCTGACTTCTCTTAGCTTTTGCTTTTCTGTACAGCTTTTGAATTCTCCATCAAAACTGAATGAGATCCTAGCTGACTAGAGTAATCTTGGTTGTAGGTTCTTCCCTTTCATCACTTTAAATATATCGTGCCACTCACTTCTGACTTGTAGAGTTTCTGCTGAGAATTCAGCTGTTAACCTTATGGGAGTTCCCTTGTATGTTGTCATTTTTCCCTTGTTGCTTTCAATAATTTTTCTTTGTCTTTAATTTTTGTTAATTTGATTACTATATGTCTTGGCATGCTTCTCCTTGGGTTTATCCTGCCTGGGACTCACTGCACTACCTGGACTTGGGTGGCTATTTCCTTTCCCATGTTAGGGAGGTTTTTGACTATAATCAATATTCAATTGATTCAAATATTTTCAAATATTCAGATATTTTCTTGGGTCCTTTCTCTCTGTCTTCTCCTTCTGGGACCCCTATAATGAGAATGTTGTTGCATTTAATGTTGTTCCAGAGGTATCTTAGGCTCTCTTCATTTCTTTTCATTCTTTTTTCTTTATTCTGTTCCATGGCAGTGATTTCCCCCATTCTGTCTTCCAGGTCACTTATCCGTTCCTCTGCCTCAGTTATTCTCTATTATTTCCTTCTAGTGTATTTTTCATTTCAGTTATTGTATAGTTCATCTCTGTTTGTTCTTAATTCTTCTAGGTCTTTGTTAAACATTTCTTGCATTTCCTTGATCTTTGCTTCCATTCTTTTTCCAAGGTCCTGGATCATCTTCACTATCATTATTCTGAATTCTTTTTCTGGAAGGTTGTCTATCTTCACTTCATTTAGTTGTTTTTCTGGGGTTTTATCTTGTTCCTTCATCTGGTTCATAGTCCTCTGACTTTTCATTTTGTCTGTCTTTCTGTGAATGTGGTTTTCATTCCACAGGCTGCAGAATTGTAGTTCTTCTTGCTTCTGCTGTCTGCCATCTGGTGGATGAGGCTATCTAAGAGGCTTGTTCAAGCTTCCTGTTGGGAGGGACTGGTGATGGGTAGAGCTGGGTGTTGCTCTGGTGGGCAGAGCTCAGTAAAACTTTAATCCACTTGTTTGCTGATGGGTGGGGCTGGGTTCCCTCCCTGTTGGTTGTTTGACCTGAGGTGATCCAGCACTGAAGCCTACCTGGCTCTTTGGTGGGGCTAATGGCAGACTCTTGGAGGGCTCATGCCAAGGAGTATTTCCCTGAACTTCTGCTGCCAGTGTCCTTCTCCCTATGGTGAGCCGAGCCACCCCCTGCCTCTGCAGGAGACCCTCCAACACTAGCAGGTAGGTCTGGTTCAGTCTCCTATGGAGTTACTGCTCCTTCCCCTGGTTACTGATGTGCACACTACTTTGTGTGTGCCCTCCAAAAGTGGACTCTCTGTTTTCCCCAGTCCTGTTGAAGTCTTGCAATCAAATCCCACTAACCTTCAAAGTCTGATTCTCTAGGAATTCCTACTCCCGCTGCCAGACCCCCAGGTTGGGAAGCCTGAATTGGGGCTCAGAACTTTCACTCCTGTGGGTGTACTTCTTTGGTATAAGTGTTCTCCATTTTATGAGTCACCCATCCAGTGGTTATGAGATTTGATTTTATTGTGATTGGGCTCCTCCTTCCATCTCACTGCAACTTCTCCTCTGTCTTTGGATGTTGGGTATCATTTTTGGTGAGTTCCGGCATCTTCTTGATGATTGTTCAGCAGTCAGTTGTGATTCTGGTGCTCTCCCAAGAGGGAGTGAGTGTATGTCCTTCTACTCCGCCATCTTGAACCAATCTCTGAAACACAGATTTTTATACCTTTCTTCTTTTCTAAATAGGAACTGAAAATACTAGCAAACAGAATCCAACAGCACATTAAAAAACCATACACCATGATCAAGTGGGGTTTATCCCAGGAACGCAAGGAATTTTCAATATACGGAAAACAATCAATGTGATAAACCATATTAAAAAATTGAAGGAGAAAAACAATATGATTATCTTAATAGATGCAGAAAAAGCTTTTGACAAAAATCAACACCCATTTATGATAAAAACCCTCCAGAAAGTAGGCATAGAGGGAACGTACCTCACCATAGAAGAGGCCATATATGACAAACCCACAGCCAACATCGTTCTCAATGGTGAAAAACGGAAACCATTTCCTCTAGGATCAGGAACAAGACAAGGTTGTCTACTCTCACCAGTATAATTCAACATAGTTTTGGAAGTTTTTGCCACAGCAATCAGAGAAGAAAAAGAAATAAAAGGAATCCAAATTGGAAAAGAAGAAGTAAAACTGTCACTGTTTGCAGATGACATGATACTATACATAGAGAATCCTAAAGATGCTACGAGAAAACTACTAGAGCTAATCAATAAATTTGGTAAAGTAGCAGTATACAAAATTAATGCACAGAACTCTCTTGCATTCCTATACACTAACGATGAAAAATCTGAAAGAGAAATTAAGGAAACAGTCCCATTTACCACTGCAACAAAAACAATAAAATACCTAGGAATAAACCTACCTAAGGAGACAAAAGACCTGTATGAAGAAAACTATAAGACACTGATGAAAGAATTTAAAGATGATACAAACAGATGGAAAGATATATCATGTTCTTGGATTGGAAGAATCAACATTGTGAAAATGACTCTACTACCCAAAGCAATCTACAGATTCAATGCAATCCCTATCAAACCAAAATGGCATTTTTTCACAGAACTAGAACAACAAATTTCACAATTTGTATGGAAACACAAAAGACCCTGAATAGCCAAAGCAATCTGGAGAAAGAAAAATGGAGCTGGAAGAATCAGGCTCCCTGACTTCAGACTATACTACAAAGCACAGTAATCAAGACAGTATGGTACTGGCACAAAAACAGAACTATAATGGAACATGATAGACAGCCCAGAGGTAAACCCACACACATATGGTCACCTTAATTTTGATAAAAGAGGCAAGAATATACAATGGAGAAAATTCAGCCTCTTCAATAAGTGGTGCTTGGAAAAGTGGACAGCTACATGTAAAAGAATGAAATTAGAACACTCCCTAACACCATACGCAAAAATAAACTCAAAATGGATTAAAGACCTAAATGTAAGGCCTGACACTATCAAACTCTTTGAGGAAAACATAGGCAGAACACTCTATGACATAAATCACAGCTAAGTCCTTTCTGACCCACCTCCTAGAGAAATGGAAATAAAAACAAAAATAAACAAATGGGACCTAATGAAACTTCAAAGCTTTTGCACAGCAAAGGAAACCATAAACAAGACCAAAAGACAACCCTCAGAATGGGAGAAAATATTTTCAAATGAAGCAACTGACAAAGGATTAATCTCCAAAATTTACAAGCAGCTCATGCAGCTCAATATCAAAAAAACAAACAACCCAATCCAAAAATGGGCAGAAGACCTAAATAGACATTTCTCCAAAGAAGATATACAGTTTGCCAACAAACACATGAAAGAATGCCCAACATCATTAATCATTAGAGAAATGTAAATCAAAACTACAATGAGCTGCTCCTTGCCCCCCACCCTCCCTGTGCTGGGCCCTGGTCTTTCGCGGCTGGTTCCTGGCCGCCATGGGCTTGGAGATGAAGCTGTTGCTCCTGGTCTAGAGCTATTTTAGGCACAGGAATTTCCAGCTCTGGGCAGATCTGTGCATGCAGATGCTGGAGAAGTCCCCTTATGACCAGATTGAGCATACTGAGGCACATGGTGAAGTAATTTGTACAAAGTTACAAAGCTGGCAGCCTGGATTTTAAAAGCAGAAGCACTAAATGAAGTGGTGTTCATAGATGAAATTGATGTAGATCAGGAAGGAATTGCAGAAATGATACTGAACAAAAATACTATTGCTCACATTCCATGTCCTGGAACATCTCTGAAACTCCCTGGAACTAACCAGACAGGAGGGCCTAGTCCAGCTGTCAGGCTAATCACTCAAGCTGGAATACCCATTACAGGTTTCCTTAGACCCAGCACACAAAGTGGAAGGCCAGGAACTATGGAACAGGCCATTAGAACACCCAGCACTGCCTACACAGCTTGCCCTATCACCAGCTCATCTGGAAGATTTTTTAGGCTAGGAACGGCTTCCATGCTTACAAGTCCTGATCGACCTTTTATAAATTTATCTAGACTGAATTTAACAAAGTATGCCCAGAAAACTAAATTGGCAAAGGCTTTGTTTGAGTATATCTTTCATCATGAAAATGATGTTAAGACTGCTGTGGATTTGGCTGCCCTTTCCACAGAGCATTCTCAGTACAAGGACTGGTGATGGAAAGTGCAGATTGGAGAATGTTACTACAGGTTAGGAATGTATCTCGAAGCAGAAAAACAATTTAAATCAGCCCTGAAGCAGCAGGAAATGGTAGATACATTTCTGTACTTGGCAAAAGTTTACATCTCATTGGATCAACCTGTGACTGCTTTAAATCTTTGCAAACAAGGTTTAGATAAGTTTCCAGGAGAAGTAACCCTACTTTGTGGAATTGCCAGGATCTATGAGGAAATTAACAATATTTTATCAGCCACTGAATACCACAAAGAGGTTTTGAAACAGGACAACACTCAGGTGGAAGCCATTGCATGCATTGGAAGCAACCATTTTTATTCTGATCAACCAGAAGTAGCTCTCCAGTTTTACAGGCGATTCCTGCAGATGGGTGTTTATAACTGCCAGCTTTTCAACAACCTGGGGCTCTGTTGCTTCTATGCCCAGCAGTATGATATGACTCTGACCCCATTTGAACATGCCCTTTCTCTGGCTGAAAATGAAGAGATAGGAATAGGAGAATAGGGAATAGGAGATACGAATCTGGCCCATTAGTGCTTCAGGCTGGGTCTGGTTAACAACTATAAACATGCTGAGACCTACAACAACCTGGCCATGCTGGAGATACAGAAGGGCCATGTCGAACATGCAAGAGCACTGCACAGTTGCAAGCTGCTTCATCCTTACCACCCCACATGTATGAGCCGCATTTTAATTTTGCAACAGTATCAGATAAGATGGGAGATCTACAGAGGAGCTACATTGCTGCTCAGAAGTCTGAAGCAGCATTTCCAGATCACCTGGGCACTTAACACTTTATTAAGCAGTTAAAGCAGCATTTTGCTATGCTCCGATTTTTCCTCAGACTAAAGATATTCTTTTGGAGGGACATTATGCAAGGGAAACAGTAGTGTATATATATGTGTAGTACAAACCTGTGCTTGATATTAGTGAAGGTGACATAAGGGAAATTAAACCAGGATATTTAAAACTTTATAATAATATTTTCATAAGATAATGTTTTCAAAGAAAGGATTTAAGCATTTGTAAACAGATTATGAAATCTACCACATTATATGGTAGATGTTTGTTTATAAAACATTTTCATGAATTTCCTCAAATGTTTATAAATTCACATTTTTAATGTCCTTTATCTGACCATTAGCTATCATGTAGCTTAGAGGGTCTGAAATCTGCCTTTAAAATTGCACTTTTATGACTAAAAGTATATATATACTTAACCTTGGTAGAGACTTTAGAGATTAAAAATTGTACTTAAAGCTATTTTTTATCAAATGCTTTGTGAGACACTCTACTTTTTCTTATATATTATGCTTTAAAATAAATGTGTATAAAACACCAAAAAAAATTACAATGAGGTATCACCTCACACCAGTCAGAATGGCCATCATCAAAAAATGTACAAACAGGGCTTCCCTGGTGGCGCAGTGCTTGAGAGTCCGCCTGCCGATGCAGGAGACGCGGGGTCGTGCCCCGTTTCGGGAGGGTCCCACATGCCGCGGAGCGGCTGGGCCCGTGAGCCATGGCCGCTGGGCCGGCGCGTCCGGAGCCTGTGCTCCGCAAATGGGAGAGGCCACAACAGTGAGAGGCCCGCATAACGCAAGGAAAAAAAAAAAAAAATGTACAAACAATACATGCTGGAGAGGGTGTGGAGAAAAGGGAATCGTCTTGCACTTTTGGTGGGAATGTAAATCGATACAGCCACTATGGAGAACAGTAGGGAGGTTCCTTCAAAAACTAAAAATTGAACTACCATACAACCCAGCAATCCCACTACTGGGCATATTCACTGAGAAGACCATAATTTAAAAAGACACATGTACCCCAATGTTCATTGCAGCTCTATTTAAAATAGCCAGGACATGGAGGCAACCTAAATGTCCATTGACAGATGAATGGATAAAGAAGATGTGGCACATATATACAATGGAATATTACTCAGCCATAAAAAGAAATGAAAATGAGTTATTTGTAGTGAGGTGGCTGGACCTAGAGACTGTCATACAGAGTGAAGTAAGTCAGAAAGAGAAAAACAAATACCATATGCTAACACATATATATGTAATCTCAAAAAAAAAAAAAGTTCTGAAGAACCTAGGAGCAGGACAGGAATAAAGATGCAGACATAAAAAAATAGGAACTAAAAAAAATAGGAACTGAAAACAACACATTTAATTTTTTTAACATGTTTATTGGAGTAAATTGCTTTACAGTGGTGTGTTAGTTTCTGCTTTATAACAAAGTGAATCAGCTATATGTATACATATATCCCCATATCTCCTCCCTCTTGCATCTCCCTCCCACCCTCCCTGTCCCACCACTCTAGGTGGTCACAGAACACCCAGCTGATCTCCCTGTGCAATGTGGCTAATTCCCACTAGCTATCTTATTTTATATTTGGTAGTGTATATATGTCCATGCCACTCTCTCACATCATTCCAGCTTACCCTTCCCCCTCCCCGTGTCCTCAAGTCCATTTTCCACGTCTGCGTCTTTATTCCTGTCCTGCCCCTAGGTTCTTCTGAACCATTTTTATTTTTTATTAGATTCCATATATATGTATTAGCATATGCTATTTGTTTTTCTCTTTCTGACTTACTTCACTCTGTATGACAGACTCTAGGTCCAACCACCTCACTACAAATAACTCAATTTTGTTATTTTTTATGGCTGAGTAATATTCCATTGTACATATGTGCCACATCATCTTTATCCATTCATCTGTCGATGGACACTTAGGTTGCTTCCATGTCCTGGCTGTTGTAAATGGAGCTGCAGTGAACATTGTGGTACATGACTCATTTTGAATTAGGGTTTTCTCAGTGCATATGCCCAGTAGTGGGATTGCTGGGTTGTATGGTAGTTCAATTTTTAGTTTTTGAAGGAACCTCCCTACTGTTCTCCATAGTGGCTGTATCGATTTACATTCCCACCTACAGTGCAAGAGGGTTCCCTTTTTTCCACACCCTCTCCAGCATTTATTACTTGTAGATTTTTTGATGATGACCATTCTGACTAGTGTGAAGTGATACTGCAGTTTTGATTTGCATTTCTCTAATGATTAGTGATGTTGAGCATCTTTTCATGTGTTTGTTGGCAATCTATATATCTTCTTCAGAGAAATGTCTATTTAGGTCTTCTGCCCATTTTTGGATTGGGTTGTTTGTCTTTTTGATATAGAGCTCCATGTACTGCTTGTAAATTGTGGAGATTAATCCTTTGTCAGTTGTTTCATTTGAAAATATTTTCTCCCATTCTAAGAATTGTCTTTTCGTCTTGTTTATGGTTTCCTTTGCTGTGCAAAAGCTTTTAAGTTTCATTAGGTCCCATTTGTTTATTTTTGTTTTTATTTACAACACTCTAGGAGATAGGTCAAAAAGGATCTTGCTGTGATTTATATCATAGAGTGTTCTGCCTATGTTTTCCTCTAAGAGTTTGATAGTGTCTGACCTTACATTTAGGTCTTTAATCCATTTTGAGTTTATTTTTGTGTTTGGTGTTAGGGAGTGTTCTAATTTCATTCTTTTACATGTAGCTGTCCAGTTTTCCCAGCACCACTTATAGAAGAGGCTGTCTTTTCTCCTTTGTATATTCTTGTCTCCTTTATCAAAATTAAGGTGACCATATGTGTGTGGGTTTATCTCTGGGCTTTCTGTACTGTTCCATTGATCTGTATTTCTGCTTTTGTGCCAGTACCATACTGTCTTGATTACTGTAGCTTTGTAGTAGAGTCTGAAGTCCAGGAGCCTGATTCCTCCAACTCCGTTTTTCTTTCTCAAGATTGCTTTGGCTATTCGGGGTCTTTTGTGTTTCCATACAAATTGTGAAATTTGTTCTAGTTCTGTGAAAAATGTCATTGGTAATTTGATAGGGATTTTTTGAATCTGTATATTGCTTTCAGTAGTATAGTCATTTTCACAATGTTGATTTTCCAATCCAAGTCATGGTATATCTCTCCATCTGTTTGTATCATCTTTAATTTCTTTCATACGTGTCTTATAGTTTTCTGCATACAGGTCTTTTGTCTCCTTAGGTAGGTTTATTCCTAGATATTTTATTGTTTTTGTTGTAGTGGTAAATGGAATTGTTTCCTTAATTTCTTTTTCAGGTTTTGCATTGTTAGTGTGTAAGAATGCAGGTTTCTGTGCATTAATTTTGTATCCTGCTACTTTACCAAATTTATTGATTAGCTCTAGTAGTTTTCTGGTAGCATTTTTAGGATCTCTATGTGTATTATCATGTCATCTGCAAGCAGTAACAGCTTTACTTCTTCTTTTCTGATTTGGATTCTTTTTATTTCTTTTTCTTCTCTGATAGCTGTGGCTAAAACTTCCAAAACTATGTTAAATAATAGTGGTAAGAGCAGACAACCTTGTCTTGTCCTGATCTTAGTGGGAATGGTTTCAGTTTTTCACCACTGACAACGATGATGGCTGTGGGTTTGTCATATATGGCCTTTATTACGTTGAGGTAAGTTCCCTCTATGCCTACTTTCTGGAGGGTTTTTATCATAAATGGGTGTTGAATTTTGTTGAAAGCTTTTTCTACATCTATTGAGATGATCATATGGTTTTTCTGCTTCAGTTTGTTAATGTGGTTTATCACATTGATTGATTTGCCTATATTGAGGAATCCTTGCATTCCTGGGATAAACTCCACTGGATCATGGTGTATGATCCTTTTAATGTGCTGTTGGATTCTGTTTGCTATTATTTTGTTGAGGATATTTGTATCTATGTTCATGAGTGATATTGGCCTGTAGTTTTCTTTCTTTGTGCCATCTTTGTCTGGTTTTGGTATCAGAATGATGGTGGCCTCATCAAATGAGTTTGGGAGTGTTCCTCCTTCTGCTATATTTTGGAAGATTTTGAGAAGGATAGGTGTTAGGTCTTCTCTAAATGTTTGATAGAATTTGCTTGTGTAGCCATCTCATCCTGGGTATTTGTTTGTTGGAAGATTTTTAATCACAGTCTCAATTTCAGTGCTTGTGATTGGCCTGTTATATTTTCTATTTCTTCCTGGTTCAGTCTCAGAAGGTTGTGCTTTGTAAGAATTTGTCCATTTCCTACAGGTCATCCCTTATATTGGCATATAGTTGCTTGTAGTAATCTCTCATGATCCTTTGTATTTCTGCAGTGTCAGTTGTTACTTCTTTTTCATTTCTAATTCTTTTGATTTGAGTCATCTCCCTTGTTTTCTTGATGAGTCTGGCTAATGGTTTATCAATTTTCTTTATCTTCTCAAAGAGCCAGCTTTTAGTTTTATTGATCTTTGCAATTGTTTCCTTCATTTCTTTTTCATTTATTTCTGATCTGATCTGTATGATTTCTTTCCTTCTGCTAACTTTGGGTTTTCTTTTTTTGTTTTGCTTTCTCTAATTGCTTTACATGTATGGTTAGGTTGTTTATTTGAGATGTTTCTTGTTTCTTGAGGTAGGACTGTATTGCTCTAAACTTCCCTGTTAGGACTGCTTTTGCTGCATCCCATTGGTTTTGAGTTGTCATGTTTTCATTGTCATTTGTTTTTTTTATTTCCTCTTTGATTACTTCAGTGATCTTTTGGTTATTTAGTAGTGTATAGGTTAGCCTCCATGTTTTTGTAGTTTTTACAGATTTTTTTCTGTAATTAGTATCTGGTCTCAGAATAGTGGTCAGAAATGATACTTGATATGATTTCAATTTTCTTAAATTTACCAATGCTTGCTTTGTGACCCAAGGTATGATCTATCCTGGAGAATGTTCATGAGCACTTGAGAAGAAAGTGTATTCTGTTGTTTTTGTATGGAATATCCTATAAATATCAGTTAAGTCCATCTTGTTTATTGTATCATTGAAAGCTGTGTTTCCTTATTTATTTTCATTTTGGATGATCTATCCATTGGTGAAAGTGAGGTGTTAAACTGCCCTATTATGATTGTGTTACTTTCGATTTCCCCTTTTATGGCTGTTAGCATTTGCTTTATGTATTTTAATGCTCTTATATTGAGTGCATAAATGTTTACAACTGTTATGTCTTCTTCGTGGATTGACCTCTTGATCATTATGTTGTGTCCTTCTTTTTTTTTTTTTTTTTTTTTTTTTTTTTTC
>NW_006769290.1:892702-938619 GCF_000442215.2 Lipotes vexillifer
GTCCCCTGCATCGGCAGGCGGACTCTCAACCACTGCGCCACCAGGGAAGCCCTGTTGTGTCCTTCTTTATCTCTTATAATAGTCTTTATTTTAAAGTCTATTTTGTCTGATATGAGAATTGCAACTCCAGCTTTTTTGATTTCTACTTGCATGGAATATCTTTTTCCATCCCTTCACTTTCAGTCTGTATGTGTCCTAGGGCTTAAGTGGGTCTCTTGTAGACAGCATATATATGGGTGTTGTTTTTGTTTCCATTCAGACAGTCTATGACTTTTGGTTAGAGCATTTAATCCATTTACATTTAAGGTAGTTATTTATATGTATGTTCCTATTACCATTTTCTTAATTTTTTTGGGTTTGTTATTGTAGGTGTTTTTCTTCTCATGTGTTTCCTGCCTAGAGAAGTTCCCTTAGCATTTGTTGTAAAGCTGGTTTGCTGCTGCTGAATTTTCTTAGCTTTTGCTTGCCTGTAAAGTTTTTAATTTCTCCGTGAAATCTGAATGACATCCTGGCTGGTTAGAATAATCTTGGTTGTAGTTTTTTCCCTTTCATCACTTTAAATATGGCCTGCCACTCCTTTCTGGCTTGCAGAGTTTTTGCTGAAAGATCAGCTGTTAACATAATGGGGATTTTCTTTTACGTTATTTGATGTTTTTCCCTTGCTGCTTTTAATATTTTTTCTTTTATTTAATTTTTGATAGTTTGATTAATATGTGTCTTGCTGTGTTTCTTGTTGGCTTTATCCTGTATGGGACTCTCTGTGCTTCCTGCACTTGATTAACTATTTCATTTCCCATATTAGGGAAGTTTTCAACTATAATCTCTTCAAATACCTTCTTAGTCCCTTTCTTTTTCTCTTCTTCTTCTGGGTCTCCTATAATTTTCATATTGGTGTGTATAATATTGTTCCAGAGGTCTCTGGGGCTGTCCTCAATTATTTTCATTCTTTATTATGCTCTGTGGTAGTTTTTTCCGTTATTTTCTCTTCTAGGTCACTTCTCTGTTCTTCATCAGTTATTCTGCTATTGATTTCTTCTAGAGAATTTTTAGTTTCATTTATTGTGTTATTCATCATTATTTGTTTGCTCTTTAGTTCTTCTAGGTCCTTGTTAAACGTTTCTTGTATTTTCTCCATTCTATTTCCAAAATTTTGGATCATCTTTACTGTCATTACTCTCAATTCTTTTTCAGATCGACTGCCTATTTACTCTTTGTTGGTTTGGTCTGGTGGGTTTTTGCCTTGCTCCTTCATCTGCTGTGTGTTTGTCTGTCTTCTCATTTTGCTTAACTTACTGTGTTTGGGGTCTCCTTTGCGCAGGCTGCAGGTTGGTAGTTCCCGTTGCTTTTTATGTCTGCCCCCAGTGGCTAAGGTTGGTTCAGTGGGTTGTTTAGGCTTCCTAGTGCAGGGAACTGCTGCCTGTGTTCTGGTGGATGAGGCTGGATCTTATCTTTCTGGTGGGCAGGACCACATCTGTTGGTGTGTTTTGGGGTGTCTGTGACCTTAATATGATTTTAGTTAGCTCTCTGCTAATGGGTGGCATTGTGTTCCTGTCTTGGTAGTTGTTTGGCATAGGGTGTCCAGCACTGTAGCTTGCTAGTCGTTGAGTGGAGCTGGGTCTTAGTGTTGAGATGGAGATCTCTGGGAGGGCTTTTGATGTTTGATATTACGTGGAGCTGCGAGGTCTCTGGTGCACCAATATCTTGAACTCGGCTCTCCCACCTCAGAGACACAGGCCTCACACCTGGCCAGAGCACCAAGACCCTGTCAGCCACATTGCTCAGAAGGAAAGGCAGAAACAATAAAGAGAGAATGAAAAAATATAATAAAATAACATAATTAAAGTGAAAAATAAAAAAATTATAAAAAATTAAAAAAATTAAAAAGTAATAAATAAAAAAGAAAGAAAGAATGATAGAAGAGAGCAACCAAACCAAAAAACAAATCCACCAATGGTAACAAGTGCTAAAAACTATACTAAAAAACAAAAAACAAAAAATCCAGACAGACAGAACCCTAGCACAAATAGTAAAAGCAATGCTTTACAGGGAAAATCACATAAAAAGCATGCACTTACACACTCTCAGAAAGAGGAAAAGGAAAAAAAAATCTATCTTTTGGGAAGTCTAAGGTCTTCTGCTGGTGTTCAGTAGGTGTTCTGTAGGAATTGTTCCATATGTAGATGTGTTTCTGATGTTTTTGTTAGGAAGAAGGTGATCTTCACGTCTTACTCCCCCACCATCTTGAAGGTCTCTGAAAACAGCACATTTTTAATTAAGTTTCTATCTATTTACTGTTAATATCATTAGAAATATGTTGGGCTTAACTCTATCACATTGTGTTTGTTTTCTATTTTCCTTTTATGCACCATTTTCTTCTTTCTCTTTTCTATCTGTTCTCCTAAATTGAGTATATTTAGTATTCCATTTTGCCTCTAATATTGAGTTTAATTTATTACTGCTAACTTTCAAAAAATGTTCTTCTGCTTCACAATTGTTAAAACCTTACAGTTTTCACTCCTGACTTTTTTGCTTTTTTATTATATATTTTATTTTTACATAGACAGTAAATGTTACAATAGAGTATTATTTTTGTTTTTAACAATCAATATTCCTTTAAAGAGATTTAAAAATATATGTATGAATAAGCTTTAAAAAGTCATATATTTTCTAAAGTATTTACTTTTTTTGTTTGTTTCTCATTCCTTCTTGCAGAACTGGATTTCCATCTGGAATCATTTCCTTTCAGCTTAAGAAACTTCTTTTAGCATATCTTGTAATTCAGGTGTGCAGGTGAAACATTTTTTTGTAGTTTTGTGTGTCAGAAATGTCTTTATTTCACTTTCATGTTTTTCTCGTCATAGAATGCTAAATTAACTTATGTCTTTCAGCACTTAAAAAAATTCCATAGTCCTCTGGATTCCATTAATTTGGATGAGAAATCAGCCATTATTGGTTGTCTGCCTTCCTAGCCTGAATATTGACAATTACTTTCAATTCAGTGATTTTATTTTCTGTGGTGTCCAGCCTGCTGATAAGCCCACTGAAAAATATCTCTATTTGTCTAATTTTATTTCTAGCATTTCCAGTAGCTTAAAAAAATTTTATTTTTGTTAGAGTATAGTTGATTTACAATGTTGTGTTAGTTTCTGCTGTACAGCAAAGTGAATCAGTTATACATATCTACTCTTTTTTAGATTCTTTTCCCATATAGGTCATTACAGAGTACTGAGAAGTGTTCCCTTCTCAGTACTAATAAGATAACTTATTAGTTATCTATTTTATATATAGTAGTATGTATATGTCAATCTCAGTCTCCCAATTTATACCCAACCCATATCCCCGCTTTCCCCCTCGTAACCATAAGTTTGTTTTCTACATCTGTGACTCTATTTCTGTTTTGTAAATAAGTTCATTTGTACCATAGCTTTGTACATAGTTTCCATATCTCTGCTGAAATTCCCCATCTGTACATGTATGTTTTTCTCCTTGTTCATTAGATCCTGTAATATGTTCATTATAGTTACTTTAAAATCCCTGTCTAATAATTCTAATCTCTGATTTATATCTGGATCTGATTTTATTGAGTGTTTTCTCTCTCTAATAGTCAGCTCAGCTGCAATAACAAGCTACAGACTGGGTGGCTTAAATGACAGATATTCATTTTCTCACAGTTCTGGAGGCTAGAAGCCTGAGTTCAAGGTGCCAGTAGAGTTGGTTTCTGGTGAGTCTTCTCTTCCTTGCTTGCAGGTGGCCACTTTCTCATAGTGTTCTCACATGACCTTTCCTCTGTGTATGCACTGAGAGAGTAAGGTCTCTGTTGTCCCACCTCTTCTTATGAGGATACAAATCTTATCATATTAGGGCCTGACCATTATGAACTCACTTAACCTTAATTACCTTCTTAAAGGCCCTCTCTCCAAATACAATCACATTGGAGCTTAGGGCTTCAATCTATGAGGTTTTTTTTTGTTTGTTTGTTTGTTTTTGCAGGGGAGAGGGGGAAACACATTCAGCTCATAACACTTTCCTAGGGATAAGTTAAATGACCTTACTTCTTTATGTGTCTCATAATTTTTGATTGAATTTTAAACTCTGAGTGTAAAGAGCATGAGATCTTGAAGTAAATAATATTTTTGCTCATGAAAGTCACATCTCTCCTTTTGTCAGCCCACTAGGAGACTGAGTTAATCTAGTCTGTGGTTGAGCTCACTTTGGATTTAGTGGTTACTTCAGTTGGATTCAGTTCACCAATGGCTTTAAATTATTTGAAGGTGAGATAAGGATATTCTCTGTAGCAAGCATGAGATATATGTGTCTGGATATTTCCTTGCTTTTAGCATTCAGCAGCCCTACATGCCTGCATGTCAGGAAGTCTCTCTCAGTTATATTGTTTTCCTCAACAACAGGTGGCTGCTGCTGAGGCCCAAAGTGACCAGAATATTTTTCTCAGTTCTTTAACCCTGGCATCAAATTTGATCAGAACCCTGGTATCTGCATCTCAGATGGGGTCTCTCTCAGTTGTTCTGCCTGTTCTTCAGTGATACACTTCTGTTGCCTTGTACTCAGTGTAAGGACTAGAGTTCCTGGAAAATTTCTTTTAATCCTCCTGTTCTCAGACTTGAGCAGGCTTCACATGCTTGCACCTCAAAGGGGTTCCCTCAGCTCTTTTGCCCCATCCCAGCTACAGATGACCCCTTCTTCACACTTAATGAAGGCCTAGAGTGCCTGGAGGATTTCTCTTAGTTCTTCTATTCTTCCCTCAGACACCAATGTCTCTTAGGCTTGGGCCTTGGCATTCTTTCTCAGTTCCTCTGATCTGACTCCAGTATTTCTTGTGAGCAAATGGAGAAGGCCTATGGATAAGCGTTGGCAGATGGGTGCTGATTCTCTTTGTGTCTGGGGATTTTAGAGGCTTGAATCACCAGCATTAAAACTTTATTAAAAGTTTTTCCTCCCATGTCAAAGGAAGACTCCTTCTTTTCATTCTGCTCTGCCAGGGATGACAGCAGGCATAGGACTGTTCATTCCTAGGAGTGTGAGCTAAAACAAAGGATCAGATTGTCAGACAGTCTTATAAGAATCAGAAATATTAGCCAGTATCAAGTGTTAATAATAATTTCAGTATAGAAATAATAAAGAGGCTCAGACAAAGCAGCAAGAGATCTGAGATGCTAAGGTGGCTCTCAGGGTTTTCCTTTCTACATCAAATACATGTTATCTAGTTCAGAGTAGACAAATCTCTTAGTGAGGTATTGAGACATTATCTCATATTGTGGGAGGAGTATTTAGTCTATGATACATCTCTGTTTTATACCCTGGTTTATGCGACATTTTCTAGGGGACCATGGCTCATAAATCTATAGATTCTAGGTTTATTATTTTTATTTTGTTGATATAATTGACACATAGCATTATATTAGTTTCAGGTATACAGCATAATAATTCAATATATGTATATATTGTGAAATGATCACCATAATGTCTAGTTGACATTTATCACCATACTTGGTTACAATTTTTTTTTTCTTGCGATGAGAATTTTAAGATCTATCCCTTACCTCTGGCAACCACTTATCTGTTCTCCGTTTCTGTGAGGTTTTTTTTTCTGTCGTTGTTGTTTGTTTGTTTTATTTTGTTTTTTTTAGATTCCACATATAAGTGAGTTCATATAGTATATTTGTCTTTCTTTGTCTGACTCATTTCACTTAGCATAATGCCCTCAATTTCATCCATGTTGTCACAAATGGCAGGATTTCCTTTTTTTAATGACTGAATAATATTCTGTTATATTGTGTATCATATTCTTTATCTATTCATCCATCTATGGATCCTTAGGTTGCATCCATATCTTGGCTATTGCAAATAATGCTGCAGCAAACACAGGGGTGCAAGTATGTTTTCAATTTAGTATTTTTGTTTTCTTTGGATAAATACCTAGTAGTGGAATTGCTGGATCATATGGTAGTTCTATTTTAGATTTTTTGAGGAACCTCCATACTGTTTTCCAAGTGGCTAGACCAATTTATATTCCCACCAATAATGCAGGAACATTCCCTTTTCTCCACATCCTTGTCAACACTTCTTATTTCCTGTCTTCTTGATGATAGCCATTCTGACAGGTGTGAGGTAATATCTCATTGTGGTTTTGACTTGCATTTTCCTGATGATTAGTAAATGATCCTGCTTGCTGAGTCTATTTCCCAAAGAATTACCTTGTGCCATCAGAACAATCCAGTAAGCTCCAGATGGGCATTCTCTGGACTTCCATATAATTCCCCTGTTAAATATCTCCCTCTTAGCAGTCATTAAAACCAATGAAGATGCTATTAAGAAAACATTCATTTGTCATTTTAGGGGGAAAGAGGGTAATGATTATGAAACCTGCCCTTGCTACATTGCTGCTACATTTGATTTTCCACTTGATAACTATGTCAGCTTTTTGGGCAGGCTCATCTGCCACCTTTAAAAAATATAACTGTTATATAAAAAAGAGTATTGACAGTAATAGGAAACAGCTTTTAAAGAGGAAATGATGATGGGAAAGAGGAAGTTCATGGGCACCAAAATAATGGTGTCAGCAGTTTCATGCGAGAGTAGTATAATTAATATCTTAAGCTTCTGAAGTCACAAAGAATCCAAGAGAGAAAATCCCTTATCTATTCTTCTTCCTCTTCCCCAGAAGGACAAAAAAAAATAAATAAAAATTTGGGAGCATTACTTCATAGTTTGTGAGTAAGGTTAGAGGTTGGGGGTGGGGTGCAGAATCTCAGTTATCATTTACTGTAACTGTGTTCAGAAAAAACATTCCAAACAGTGTTACTGCCTCTGAAACTGCTAGAGTTTCTAGGTTAAATAAAATCTGAATATTTCAGGGCATTACTCTAGACACACACTAAAATATACCTAGGAGTAAAACAATTCTGGCATTTTCCTTCCTGGAGAAGATGGTAAGTAAATATCTGAATCACACAGATCTGCTACTCTTTCCATAGGGAGAAAGTATTTTTTGATGTACTTTTATTAAAGTGAGAATAAGAATGACTAGCTCCCTTTCCTTTTTAAAAATAATATATATTAACTGACAAGTCCAATAAATGACCAAAACAAAACAAAACAGATGAAACACAAAACTTATTTAGATTGTAGCCCAAATAAGACTTCATGTCATCTGAATAACATTTTTAGCCAAGAAAAAACTAAAGGCTGGCATTTTACTGAAATGTGAATCTCCTGGGAACAGAAGCAAGGCTATTTATTTTGGAATCCTTAGAATCTTGCACAATGTTTGGAATATAGTAGGTTTTAAAATGAATGTTTGAATAAATTAATGGTTGAATAAACTGGAAGAAAAGAAAATCTGGAACTGACTCTTATAAGATAACATGCTGCCATAGGGAACTGTGGAGAAGTGGGAAAATGCCCACAGTCATCATGGTCAAGTGAGTAGCTGATAATTTTGATGCTGGCAAGGCCAATGTTCATTGTTCCCTGGCAGTTGCCACCAGCTCCACCCACCAATGGGACAAAGATTACATAATCTAACCCTAATCTGCCTTTCCAGCTTTATCTCTCAGTATCCCTCACATGAACTCTCTCCTTTGGTCAAACTGTTCTACTTATTATTATCTGAACACCTCGTACTTTCCTGCCTCTCTATGCCTTTGTTCACACTGAACTCGGAATCTATTCCTCTGCACCTTTACTTACAAAATCCTACCTATTCTTCCAGGTCTATCTAAAACACCAAATACTTCAAGAAGACCCCGCAGTCATCCTCACTCTAAGCAAGACTGCCTTAGAGCACTGATTATCTCTTCACCCACGCAACATTGATTACATACTCCTTGCACTGAAATTATTTGAGAGATCAAGGAATCCATCTCACACATCATTTTTTCCCTTTATGAAGCATTAAAGTTTGGTGAATTGACTGATTAATTTGGCATCTTGTACTTATTGATTACTTATATATTTATTAAGCATTAGGGGTTCAGGGCAGAAAAAGGAGCCTGATAAGTAGGCAGAGAGATTGTTTTGCAGATGTGGGAGGAACACTGAAAGAGGGTTGTGTCATAAAGGCAATAGGAGGGGAGTTTCAAGAAAAGATGATTCGTTATGTTAAGTGTTGCAGAGTTGTAAAGGCAAAGAGGATTTGGTTTGTTACTAACTGATCAGATGATGACCTCTGAGATAGTCTAGCTTCAGACAACACTATAGTGTGTAAATTAATGGAGGGCAAAAACCAGATTATAAGGAGTATGGAATGAGTAGTGAATGAGGAAGTGGAGGTGGCAAGCATTTGAAAAAGTTTGATGGTGAAAAAGAGAGACAGCAGATAGCATCTCAGAAAAGGAGGAAGATTTCCCCAACATCCTTTTTTTTATTGTTGTTGTGGTGGTGGTAGTAGTTTTGTTTTGAGAACAAAGAGACTATTGACAGGCTTAACTGAAGGTGAAGAAGGCAGAGAAAAGTGTCATTTGAACAGAGTGCTCTCCAAGGGGTTGCCTCATTGAGGAGATTCCTATGGCTGTCCATCACCAAAGAAAACAAACAATTCATGACAACAAAAGTCTTTCAGTCTTCTGCATTATGAAATAGAATGCTTAATAGTAGTACTTGAACATCTGCTTTGTAAAAAGAGAAATTAGAAGGTGACATCACTACCTTGTAAAAGGACTAAAAAAGGATTGTTGGGTAGTTTTGAGTGCTAATTTCTCAAGTATTTCTCTACAAGTCATTAAATGCCCAACAATGCAAACTACCTAAAGCTATAGTATTCCAAGCCAGTGCTGATTAAGTATCACCAGAAATTAAGATAAAGCAAACTGAAATAATGCTTTTTAGCGTTATTTAAGGACATTATTATTTAGGGATATTCACATTTCTGGTTTAAATTTTTTCACTTTACCAAAAAGGGAGCTAAGTCACCATTCTGTCCTGTTAAATATAAATACCTGGGTCCCTCAATGGGACCCTGAATTGTTTTGTCTTGTAGGAGTGCCCCATCAGAAAAGTCATTTGAACCACTTGAGTGGGCTGTAATATGGGCAAGCAATGGGCAAGGAGATGACATCCCTCTAGGAAGTTCTGAATGCACATGACCTTCAATAAAATTAATGATACACCTGTAGTCAATATTTTATTGTGAAAAGTGCTGTATGAGATAAAAATCTTTAAGTTCTGTAACAGTTTTTAGATTATCAAAGGTGATGTAGCACGTACTTAGAGAAAGTACTCTGATTTTTAAGTAGTGTACACACTGCTGGAAGTGGTTTAGCGATTATGACAATATAGTGCTGAGATATATGACAGGGGCAAGAATATTCTTGGGTTATTTAGAATGAAAGTACAAGGTATTTTCAGATATTTGAACTCTGCAGAGTTGCAGAACGACCTGATCAAATATTTATTTGTGTTCTGACCAGCACCTGTGTTTGAAAAATTATTCAGGATTGGAAAAAAACACCAAAAACACTGAAAAGGAGTAGACGGAACAGTGCTCAGTACTCACACAGGGCCAGGAATAGTGTGTTCTCACTAGACTAGAAAATGTCATAATTCACAGGTGGAGTACTCAAAGATTTTTGCTTCTATAGTGAGAAATAATTAGATCTAGAATAAACACAGTTCTGGTTCTGCCTAACAAATTTTAAAGGCAAGATCTGAAATGATCAAACTGTTTTCAAGGAACTTAACTGCATCCTAAAACAAAGCTCAAGAGTATTTTTAGAACAACAAAATATTCAGCATTCAACAAGATAAAATTCACAATGTCTGGCATCCCATCAAAAATTATCAGACATGCAAAGATGCAGGGAAATATGACCCATAATGAGGAGAAAAATCAATCAAAACCAATCTATAACTGGTACAGATGTTAGAATTAGCAGATGGGCATTCAAACAGTTACGTAACTATATTCTATATGTTCAATAAAATTAGAACATAGAAGACATAAAACAGTCCCAGATCCACTTCTAGAGATTAAAATTTCAATATCTGAGATAATAAATACAATAAACGGAGTTAATGGCAGATTAGACTTTGCAGAAAAAAATAATAAACCTGAAGACACAGCAATAGAAACAATCCAAAATGAAACACACAGAGAAAAAAGGAATAAAAAATGAACAGAGCGTCAGTGAACCTTCAGGCAACTTAAAGCAGCTTAATGTAGATGTAATACAAGTTCCTGAAAAAGGAAAATACAGAAAAGTATTTGAAGAAATAATGGTTGAGAGTTTTCCAAATTTAGTGAAAATTATAAACCTACAGATTCAAGAAATTTGTTGAAATCCAAACACAAGCAACTTGAGGAAAACTACACAAAGGCACATCATTATCAAATTGCTAAAAAAGTGATAGAGAAAATCTTATAAGTGGTAAAGGATGATATACTATGTATAGAGGAACAAAGATAATGATGGTAACAGATTTTTCATCATAAACAAACAATGCAGTTGAGAAGACAGTGACTCAACATCTTGATGTACCAAAATGAAAAACTGTTGCTGAGAATTATATACCCAGTAAAAATATCTTTGAGAAACATAGGTGAATTTTTAGACATGCAAAAGCCTTAAGAATTCACGAGCAGAACTGCATAACAAGAAATGTTAAAACAAACAAACAAACAAAATTGTTTAATCAGAAGGAAAAATACAGCAGATGGAAATATGAATCTGCACAGTGAAATGAAGAGCACTGGACATGCTAACTTCATGGGTAAATATATAAGATATTCTTCTTATTTAAATATTTTGAAAGAAAATTAAATATTAAAAAGATAATGACAATGTGGTGTGAGATTTATAACATATTGTGGCAGGGAGAATTTTAAAAATATCCCCCAAAGAATGTTTTTCTTATGTTTTCCTCTAAGAGTTTTATAGTGTCTGCTCTTACATTTAGTTCTTTAATCCATTTGGAGTTTATTTTTGTGTATGGTTTTAGGTAGTTTTCTAATTTCATTCTTTTACATGTAGCTGTCCAGTTTTCCCAGCACCACTTATTGAAGAGGCTGTCTTCTCCATTGTATGTTCCTGCCTCCTTTGTTGTAAATTAGTTGACCATATGTGCATGGGTTTATCTCTGGTCTTTCTATCCTGTACCATTGATCTATATTTCTGTTTTTGTGCCAGTACCATACTGTCTTGGTTATTGTAGCTTTGTAGTATAGTTTGAAGTCAGACAGCCTGAATCCTCCAGCTCCATTCTTCTCTCTCAAGATTGCTTTGGCTATTCGGGGTCTTTTGTATTTCCATATGAATTGTAAATTTTTTTGTTCTAATTCTGTGAAGAATGCCATTGGTAGTTTGATAGGGATTGCATTGAATCTGTAGATTGCTTTGGGTAGTATAGTCATTTTCACAATGTTGATTCTTCCAATCCAAGAACATGGTATATTTCTCCATCTGTTTATATCATCTGTGATTTCTTTCATCAGTGTTTTATAGTTTTCTGAGTACAAGTCTTTCGCCTCCTTAGGTAGGTTTATTCCTAGGTATTTTATTCTTTTTGTTGTAATGGTAAATGGGATTGTTTCCTTAATTTCTCCTTCTGATTTTTCATTGTTAGTGTATAGGAATTCAAGAGATTTCTGTGCATTAATTTTGTATCCTGCAACCTTACCAAATTCGTTGATTTGTTCTAGTAGTTTTCTGGTGGCATCTCTAGGATTTTCTATGTATAGTATCATGTCATCTGCAGACAGTGACATAAACCACAGCAAGATCTTTTGTGATCCACCTCCTAGTGTAATGGAAATAAAAACAAAAATAAACAAATGGGACCTAATGAAACTTAGAAGCTTTTGCACAGCAAAGGAAACCATAAACAAGATGAAAAGACAACCCTCAGAATGGGAGAAAATATTTGCAAATGAAACAGTGGACAAAGGATTAATCTCCAAAATATACAAACAGCTCATGGAGCTCAATATCAAAAAAACAAACAATTCAATTAAAAAATGGGCAGAAGACCTAAATAGACATTTCACCAAAGAAGACGACACACAGATGGCCATGAGGCCTATGGAAAGATGCTCAACATCACTAATTATTAGAGAAATGCAAATCAAAACTACAAAGAGGTATCATCTCACACCGGTCAGAATGGCTATTATCTAAAAATCTAGAAACAATAAATGCTGGAAAGGGTGTGGTGAAAAAGGAACCCTCTTGCACTGTTTGTGGGAATGTAAATTGATACAACCACTATGGAGAACAGTATGGAGGTTCCTTAAAAAACTACAAATAGAACTACCATATGACCCAGCAACCCCACTACTGGGCATATTCCCTGAGAGAACCATAGTTCAAAGAGAGACATGCACCCCAATGTTCACTACAGCACTATTTACAATAGCCAGGACATGGAACCAACCTAAATGTCTGTCAATAGGTGAATGGATAAAGAAGACATGGCACATATATAGGAATATTAGCCATAAAAAGAAATGAAACTGGGGCTTCCCTGGTGGCGCAATGGTTAAGAGTCCGCCTGCCGATGCAGGAGACATGGGTTCGTGCCCCGGTCTGGGAAGATCCCACATGCCGCGGAGCGGCTGGGCCCATGAGCCATGGCCGCTGAGCCTGTGCATCCGGAGCCTGTGCTCCGCAACGGGAGAGGTCACAACAGTGAGAGGCCTGCGTACAAAAAAAAAAAAGAAATGAAATTGAGTTATAGGTAGTGAGGTGCATGGGCCTAGAGTCTGTCATACAGAGTGAAGTAAGTTAGAAAGAGAAAAACAAATACCATATGCTAACATATATATGGAATCTAAAAGAATGTTACTGATGAACCTAGTGGCAGGGCAAGAATAAAGACATAAACATAGAGAATGGACTTGAGGACATAGTGGGGGAAGGGGAAGCTGGGACGAAGTGAGAGAGTAGAATTGACATACATACACTAACAACTGTAAAATGGTTGGCTAGTGGGAAGTAGCAGCATAGCACAGGGAGATCAGCTCAGTGCTTTGTGATGACCTAGAGAGGTGGGATAGGGAGGGTGGGAGGGAGACGCAAGACAGAGGGGATAAGGGGATATATGTATGCATATGGCTTATTGACAGAAACTAACACAGTATTGTGAAACAATTATACTCCAATAAAGATCTATTTAAAACTAACACAGAAACTAACACAGTATTGTGTTACAGAAACTAACACAGTATTGTGAAACAATTATACTCCAATAAAGATCTATTTAAAAAAATATCCCCCAAGAACCATGCTCTAATCTCTGGCACCATTGAATATGATGGTATCATTATTGTTGTGTTATATTCTAATGTTCTTCCATGTTATGTTTTACAGCATACCTGACCTTGAGATAGGGAGATTAACCAGGTGGACCTAACTAATTGTATGAATACTTTTAAAAGCAGGGCATTTTCTCCATCTGGTAGCTGAAAGGAAGGCAGAGAGATTGAAAGCACAAGAAGGATTTGATGTATTGGTGCTGGCTTTTTAGATAGAGGAGTTCATGTGCAAAGATTGGAGAGTGGCCACGAGGAACTGAGAATGACCCCTTGTCTACCATCAACAAGGAAATGGGGACCTCAGCCCTAAAACCACAGGAATTGAATTGTCAGTAAGAAGATTGGGAGAAGACGTCATGCTCCAGATGAGAACACAGTGGGCTTACATCTTGATTTCAGCCTGTGAGACCCCGTGCAGAATACCTAGCCAGGTCATCCCAGCCTTCTTATAGAACTGTGAGATAATAAATGGGTGTGGTGTTAAGCCACTAAGTTTATGGTAATTTGTTATGCAGAAAACTAGAAAACTAATAAACATATGTAGAAGCTAATATACATATATAGAAAGTAATATATATATGTAGAAATAAAATGTGTGACAAAAGTAACACAGAAACTGAAATGGGCAAATGAATGTATACTGTTGAAACAGAAGTTTTAGTTAATATTGTCAACAAAGGAGATAAAATGCAATAATAAAAAATATTCAATTAATTTAGAAAAAGGCAGAAAATAAAAAAAGAACAAATATTACATGAGACAAATAGAAAAAGCAGCAAGATGATAGGCTTAAATCTAACTGTATTAATAGTCACATTAATTGTAAATGGACTAAACACCCCAATTAAAAGGGAGAAATTGTCACACTGGATTAAAAGGAAGATCTAACTGTATGTTGTCTACAAGAAATGCACTTTAAATACAAAGACACATGAAGACAAAGAATAAAAGGTTGAAAAATGATATGTTAACATTAGTCAAAAGAAAGTTGGAGTGGCTATATTAATAACATAAAGTAGATTTCAGAGCAAAGACTATTACTTGGGATAAGAAGGTCATTACATAATAATAGAGGTGTCAATTTATCTGGAAGAAATAATGTCCCTGAAGGTTCATACTCTCGATAACAGAACAGAGAGCTTTGCTTCAAAATACATGAAACAAAAACAGAACTGCAAGGAGAAATAGACAAATCCACAATTATAATCAGATATTTCAATATAATTCTCTCAATAGTTGATAAAACAAGTAGACAGAAAACTTTTTAAGATATATGACTTGAAAGACAATTAACCAGCCTGACCTAATTGGCATTTATAGAACACTCAATACTAGCAGTTTATTTTCAGGTGCAGACATTTATTTTCAAGTGCATATAGAATATTTACGAAGATCATATTCTGGGCCATAGAAGTCTCAATATCTTTAAAAAGATAGAAGTTATACAAAGTATGTTCTCTGGCCACAGTGGAACTAAATTAGAAATCAATAACAGAAGAATCTCTGGAAAACCACCAAATATTTGGAAACCAAACAACACATTTCTAAATTACACATGGGTCAAAGAAGAAATCAAAAAGGAAATTAGAAAGAACTGTGAACTGAATGAAAATGAAATCACAACATATGAAAATCTGTTGGATGCCACTAAATTAGTAGTTATAAGGAAATTTATAACACAAACCAAAGGAGAAAAACGACATTCAGTTTGGAAAAGAGGAAATAAAACTGTCTTTATTCACAGACAGCATAATATTCTATGTAGAGGATTCAATGTCTAAAAAAAGCTACTAGCAACCTAAATGCCCATCAACAGATGAATGGATAAATAAGATGTAGCACATATATACAATGGAATATTACTCAGCCATAAAAAGAAATGAAATTGAGTTATTTGTAGTGAGGTGGATGGACATAGAGACTGTCATACAGAGTGAAGTAAGTCAGAAAGAGAAAAACAAATACCATAAGCTAACACATATATATGGAATCTAAAAAACAAAAGTTCTGAAAAACGTAGGGGCAGGACAGGAATAAAGATGCAAGTGTAGAGAATGGACTTGAGGACACAGGGAGCAGGAAGGGTAAGCTGGGATGAAGTGAGAGAGTGGCATGGACATATATACACTACCAAATGTAAAATAGATAGCTAGTGGGAAGCAGCCACATAGCACAGGGAGATCAGCTGGGTGCTTTGTGTCCACCTAGAGGGGTGGGATAGGAAGGGTAGGAAGGAGACGGCAAGAGGGAGGAAGTATGGGGATATATGTATTTGTATAGCTGATTCATTTTGTTATACAGCAGAAACTAACACACCATTGTAAAGCAGTTATACTCCCATAAAGATGTTAAAATAAAAAACTACTAGATCTAATAAATGAGTTATCAAGTTTGTAAGATGCAACATCAATACACAAAAATCAATTGTATTTGTATAAACTAGCAATGAACAATCAGAATTTGAAAGAAAAAAACACTATTTAAAATAGCATCAAAATATGAAAATACTTAGAGTTATATTTGACAAAAGGTAAGTAAGACATGTATATACTGAAATCTACAAAAACATTGTTGAGAAGAACTCAATAATGGAGAGATATACAGTGTTCATCGGTCAGGAGAATCAATGTTGCCATGATGTCATTTCTCCTCAAAATGATCTAGAAATTTAATATAATCCCAATCATAATTCCCACAGGCTTTTACATATGCATTGCAAGATAATTATAAAATTCAAATTAAAAAGGCAAAAGACCCAAAATAACCAAGGCAACTGAGAAAAGAACAAAGTTGGAGGACTTAACATTATCTGCTTTCAAGTATTATAAATTATGTCATCTAGACAGTGTGCTAATGGTATACAGATAGACAAATAGATGAATGTAATAGACCAGAGATTGTGAAAATAGACTCACACACATATATGGAAAACTGAGGGCACAAGGGCAATTCAGTGGAGAAAGGTTGGACTTTTCAACCAGTGGTGCTAGAACAATTAGATATTTATAGGCAAAACAAAGAACTTTAATTCATATCTTGCACCACACACAAAGTTTGATTCAAAATGGACCATAGACCTAAACATAAGAACGAAAACTATAAAAGGTCTAGAAGAAAACACAAGAGAAAATCTTTTTGACTTTAGATTAGGCAAAGATTTTTTAGATACGACACCAAAAGCCCAACTTATGAAAGAAAAAGTTTATAAATTGAACCTAATCAAAATGAAAAACCTCTGCTCTTTGAAAGACACTGTTAAGAGAACAAATAGAGAAGCCACAGGTTGGCATAAAATATTGCAAATCATATCTAATAACAGATTTGTATTCAGAATATATAAAGAACTCTTAAAATCCAACAGCAAAAAAACCACAAAATGGGCAATAAATAAATGGAAAAAGATGTGAACAGACACTTCACCTAAGAAGATTTACAAATGGTAAAGAAGTATATGAAAAGATGCTCAACATCTGTTATTCAAGAAGTACAAATTAAAATGACAATGAGATTTCAATATAAACCTATTGGAATGATTAACATAAAAATGACTAACAAGTGTTGGTAAGGATGTGGAGGAACTAGAACTCCCTTATCCCCCTGATGGGGATGTAAAATGATACAACCTTTTCAGAAGACAGATTGGTAGGTTGAATAATGGCTCCTCAGAAATGTTCATATCTTAATGCCTGGAACCTGTGTGTAGATTTCATGGTAAAGGGACTTTGTAGATGTGACTAAGTGAAAGATCTTAGAGATCCAGGGGATTATCCTGGATTATCCAGATGAGTATAATATAATCACAAAGGTCCTTATAAGAGGGAGGTATGGGATAAGAGTCAGTAGTAGGAGATGTGATCACAGAGGCAGGAAGTTAGAGAAAGAGACCATGAGCATAGGGAATGCAGGCAGATCAGTGGTTAATAAGGGAAAGCAAATAAAATTTCCCCTGAATCCTCCAGAAGGAACACAGCCTGGCCAACACCTTGACCTCAAAATTTTGACCTCTAGAACTATGAGGTAAATTTGTGTTGTTTTAAGCCAGTCACTTTTTTTTTTTTTTTGTAATTTGTTAGAGCAGGAATAGGATGGGCAGATTCCTCAAATATTAAACATATATCTAACCTATAGGTAACCTAGTCTTTCCTTCCCTAGATATTGATGCAAGAGAAATGAAAGCATCTGCTCATCCAGAAACGTGTATGTGAATGTTTACAGAAGCTTTATATGTAATAGCCAAAACCTGGAAGCAGGTCAAATGTCAGAGGTGAATGAGTAAACAGATCATGGTATATCCAGACAATGGAATGTGGAACTAGGCAATAATAACAAGAACAAACAAACAGAAAAACTATTGACAAATACAACAGTATGAATGAATCTCAGAATAATTATGCTGAGTAAAAAAGTCAGAAAAAGAGTACATACTCTGAGATTCCATTTTGAAAAATTCTAGAAAATGCAAACTAATCTACAGTGATCAGTATTTGCTTGGGATGGGAAGGAGGGAGAAAACAGGGAAGAGTGAAAAGGAAAGATTATGAAAGGTCATGAGGAAAGTTTTGGGGCAATGGATATTTTCATTGTCTTGATTATGGTGATGGTCTCAGAGGAATATACATTATTAAAACTTATCAACTTGTATACTTTAAATATAGCTCATTATTGTATGGGAATTATTCATAAAACAACAACAGCAGCAGTAGCAGCAAAGAGAATATACCTCAGAGGGTTGTTGTGAAGTTTAATGAGATGCTATGCATATCACTTGCTGTAACTCCTGGCACTAGTGAGAACTCAATAAATTTTAGCCATTATTATTATTTTTTTATACATTTATTTATATATTTTTGGCTGTGTTGGGTCTTCGTTGCTGCTCGTGGGCTTTCTCTAGTTGTGGTGAGTGAGGGCTACTCTTAGTTGTGGTGCACGGGCCTCTCATTGCAGTGGCTTCTGTTATTGCAGAGCATGGGCTCTAGGCACACAGGCTTCAGTAGTTGTGGCACATGGGCTCAGTAGTTGTGGCTTGTGGGCTCTACACTGCAGGCTCAGTAGTTGTGGTGCATGGCCTTATTTGCTCCATGGTATGTGGGATCTTCCAGGACCAGGGATTGAATCTGTGTCCCCAGCATTGGTAGGCAGATTCTTAACCACTGCATCACCAGGAAAGTACCTAGCCATTTTTATTTTTTACTTTAGAGGCCAGAGTGGTAGAGCAATAATTGATTGTGAATTACCAAGAATCTTTTGAAATAAATGTCAAGGCTGACTTTCTCACAGTAGATACTGGGGAGAAAAATGAGGAAAAAACATTAAATATAGCATTTTATTAAATATACTGCACAAAAATATGATGCAATAAGGGTGTGGCTTAATAGTGGTCTTTCTATTTTCGAATAAGAGCTGTGAAATCCTTTCTTGTTCTTGATGTATAAACTTTGCTTACTTAAGTGGCAAGTGTTCTGTTATATTTTGGGGAGGCATAGTAGTTACTTAAAATATATCTGTCAGATTGAACTGAATTAATCATCATCTCATCTCTGTAATTCAGGAACCTGAAATTCATGGTCACGTGTACTTTGTAAGCCAATTAACCTCAAATCAATTTGGGGGATTCCTTGCCTCAGGATACTTAGTCTTCCCTGATGTGAAATATTTAGGTAATGATAGACAGGAAGCAGTGACTTATGAGGAGAACATGCCTGGGGAATTCCAGAAAGTGTCAGGGGAAGTATATAGGAAAGGTGAGGCTGGGTTGGGCCAGGGTTGGCAGGGTAATTTCATTTCCCATGGTTTCCACATGTCCTTTCCTGAGTGGAGTACTCTTCACCAAACAATAGATATTTGTGTTTTCTTCCCTAGTTCTTGTTCTTGCTGTGTTAGGACCTGAGTTCTGCTGGGTGGCATGAGAGTTTTTTCTTCTACATTGTGTCTAACCCTGAAGTTAATCTGTCTCTAAATACGGCACTGAGCTGGTTGCATGGAAAAATTCCATACAGAACTAGTTTTACAGAACATCATCATCTTGAGAGTATATTACTCAATCAAATCCCAAAATAGAACTGCTTGACGTCAAGTTTAACATCTAAGAGAGGATAGGACTTTAGATTTTAGTCTTCTTCGGGACTGAGTGAAAAAATTTTCTCTACTGACAACAGCTGGCTGTGGTATAGAGTTTAATTTAAAAAAAGCATTTTTCTGATTATAAAAGCACTACAAGAACAGGATGCTTTTCGTATATAATTATCATATGAAAGATGTTCATTATCATTAATAATCAGGGAAATGCAAATCAAAATCACAGTGAAATACCATGACATTGACAAATTTCAATCTGACAATATCAAGTGTGAGTGAGGATATAGAACAACAAGAACTTTCACATACTGCAGGTGGGAGTGTATGTACAAGGATGGCAACCACTTTTTTTTTAATTGAAGCATAGTTGATTTACAATGTTGTGTTAGTTTCAGGTGTACAGCAGATTGGTTCAGTTATACACATATTCTTTTTCAGACTCTTTTCTCTTACAGGTTATTACAAAATATTGAGTATATTTCCCTGTGCTATGCAGTAGGTCCTTGTTGGTATCTATTTTATATATAGTAGTGTGAAAGATATGTGTACCCCAGTGTTCACTGCAACCCCTTTTACAATAGCTGAGACATGGAAGCAATCTAAATGTCCATCAACAGAAAAATGGGTAAATAAGATGTGGTACATATATACAATAGAATATTACTCAGCCATAAAAATTAATGAAATAATGCCATTTGCAGCAACATGGATGGACCTAGAGATTATCATACTAAGTGAAGTAAGTCAGACAAAGACAAATATCATATGATATCACTTATACGTGAAATCTAAAAAAAATGATACAAATGAACTTATACACAAAGCAGAAATAGACCCCTAGACATAGAAAAAAAACTTATGGTAAAGGGTTAAACGAGGGCAGCGGAATAAATTAGGATTTTGACGGCAACCACTTTGAAAACAGTTTGGTATTGTCGAATAAAGTTGAATTTGTGTGTACTCTATGACATAGCAATATCACTCCTAGCTTCGTAATCCAGGGAAACTTCTCTGCAGGCGTGCACCAGAATGTAACGAGAAATAATGAACCTTCCCCCCCACCCTGCCCTGGCAAAGAACCCAAATATATATCTCAAGTAAAATGGTGAAATAAATTGAAGTATGTTCAAATAGTGGAATACAATAGAGCAGTGAAAATAAATGAACTATAGTGACATGCATCAAGAGTAAATCTCCAAAATATAAAGTTGAGGGGAAGAAGACATCATGGAAGAACACATAAGTAGAGGCTGTATTCCTTTTTGGACATGTTAAGCGTGAAGTGCTAATTGAACATCCTTGTGGAAATATCCAGATGATGGGTGGAAACACGGATTTGAAGCTCAAGATTCAGGTAGCATATTTAGGTGGCATTTGACAAAGTGGAAGCGGAAGCCATTGGTGAGAATAACAAAGGAGAGGGGTAAGGTGGGTGACGGGAACCATTATAAAAAACTGAATTTAGTGAGTAGAATAATGAAATAGAAAAGGGGGGTTTAGAGATGTAGGAAAAAGAGAATGTAGTGTCTGTAGCTAAGGGAAGAATCAGGACCAGCTACATAATTTGTAGGGCCTAGTGCAAAATGAAAATATGGGGCCCCTGTTAAAAAAGTACTGAGAATTTCAAAATGGAGATAGAAGGAGACCTGAACTGAGCTCAGAGTCTTTCTAAGTGTGGGACCCTATGTGAGTGCACAGACTGCACACCTGTGAGGATGGTCCTGGGAAGAGTTCTGGGGACTTGCAATCAATAGGGCCAGATACGTTAGGGGATTGAGAAAGAAGAATGAGGAAAAAAATATATTTAAATCCTTTTTTTCCCCTCTGATTATGAAAGTAATACTCATTAAAGAATATTGGGAAAAGCATAAAAATGTATAAAAAGTATCCATAATTTGACTTCTTTTTTTTTTTCCGGTACGCGGGCCTCTCACTGTTGTGGTCTCTCCCATTGCGGAGCACAGGCTCTGGACGCGCAGGCTCAGTGGCCATGGCTCACAGGCCCGCGGCACGTGGGATCCTCCCGGACCGGGGCACGAACCCACGTCCCCTGCATCGGCAGGCGGACTCTCAACCACTGCGCCACCAGGGAAGCCCCGTAATTTGACTTCTTTACCAGTGATTTTTAATCTGATAACTTTTAATATTTTGGTGGATTTTTTTCCCCACTCTCACTTTTTTTAATGCTTTTTTTTTTATTGTGGCAAAAGTTATATAATATAAAACATACTATTTTAACCATATTTAACTGTACAGTTCAGTGGCACTAAGTACATTCACACTGTTGTGCAACTCTCACCATCATCCATCTCCCCAGTCTTTCACCTTCCTAAACTGAAACTTTGTCCCCTTTAAACACTAACCACTAACTCCTCATTCCTCCTCCCCCATCCCACCCGCTGGCCCCTGGCATCTACCAATGTACTTTCTGACTCTATGAATTTGACTATTCTAGGTACTTCGTATAGTCCCACTCCCTTCCTGAACAGACACACACGTTAACATGCTTGCCAACATTTTAAATAATACAAATTGGGACCATACTCTGTAATTTTGTTACTTAAAAAATTTTAACATTGTATCATGGGAAGTTTCCCATGTCCTTAAATGTTCTTTGAGAAAATGCTTATTAATGAAAAAGATTATGTGACTAGTTGGTCATTGGTGACCTTGGAGAGACTGACCTTGTTTGGTCAGATGCACATAAGTGAGGAGTAAATGAAAGTTGTAGTTGCAGGCATCAAGCATAGACACTTTTCCAGCTGATGATTGCAAGAAGATACAGGAAGTGTGGCACCTCATGGGGGTAGGTTGGCTGAGGGAAATTTGTATGAGTATGAGGGAGACCTGGATGTAATTGTAGGTTGAGAAAGGATGCCTGAGGAAGAGATGGGTGTGATGATGAATAGAATACATTCTTGGAGGAGTTGGGAAAGGATTCTCAACCACTGCGCCACCAGGGAAGCCCTCACTTAACATTCTTCAAGTCTTCAAAATCTCCCAAATTTTCACTACTTTGTTATGAGCTTGACGAGTGCCAAAAAAGAATCTATCAGAATATGCCAGACAGGTTAACTGAGTTGGCCAGAATAAAAGACTTAGCATTGAATGTAGGAAAGGAAAAGATAATAACAAGGGGCACTGGTGATTACAATAAGGAACTCAACAAATCTCAAGTTGGTGACGAGCATAGATGAGTCTAGAACTCTCACACTTTGTTTCTCCCTTTGAAGTATCTATGCAATTTTGGCAAAAAACTGAAAACAAAATTTTCTCATGCACTTTATAGTGTGTATCTGCTGTCTTTGATGTTCATGGGAAATCAGTGCCTTTGATTATAACAGTTGAAAGCCAGAAATAACAAAGTAAGGAAACTGAATTTTCAAACAGTTGTTAAATTTTACCTTGGCTTTACATTTAAGCACATGTATTAGCCATCAATATTTGAATTGCAGGTTATGACCCTGTTCATATTTGTCCTTTATTTTCTTACTCCAGGACACTTTTTTTTTTTTTTTTTTTTGGCGGTACGCGGAGCCTCTCACTGTTGCGGTTTCTCCCGTTGCGGAGCACAGGCTCCGGACGCACAGGCCCAGAAGCTATGGCTCATGGGCCCAGCCGCTCCGCGGCATGTGGGATCTTCCCGGACCGGGGCATGAACCCGTGTCCCCGGCATTGGCAGGCAGACTCTCAACCACTGCGCCACCAAGGAAGCCCGTCTCCAAGACACTTTTAAGCATGGGGTTTATAAAAAATTTTCCAGCATTGCTATGTAGCCTAGGAACAAGAATGGAGAAATTAGATGCAAGAGTTTAACAAGGGTTGGGAATTAGTAAAGGTATTGCCATTTTCTATTTAAAGGAAGTTTACGGTTCTGGTTTGAATGAATTGTAAAATATGAGCACTTTTAACTGTATACCTTTATAATATGTGGTATGAGAAGCACAAATAAATTATGGAATTCACAGTACATATAATTTGGCATAAATGCGGGACCAGGTAAATTTATTTGATAGGTTTCCCAATGAAAGAGTAAACTATGGAGACCATAAACCAAATAAAAGTCAAAGTGTTCAATGCATTTCATATTTTTTTACAGTGCTGTCAAATGGGATCCATATAACTGTCAATAAAAGGCAGATTTTGTTAATTGGTGAGTCACTAATCAGCTATCAAGTGTTTCTTTTTTTTTTTTAACATCTTTATTGGAGTATAATTGCCTTACAATGGTGAGTTAGTTTCTGCTTTATAACAAAGTGAATCAGCTATACATATACGTATGTCCCCATATCTCTTCCCTCTTGCGTCTCCCTCCCTCCCACCCTCCCTATCCCACCCCTCTAGGTGGTCACAAAGCACCGAGCTGATCTCCCTGTGCTATGCGGCTGCTTCCCACTAGCTATCTATTTTACATTTGGTAGTGTATATATTTCCATGCTGCTCTCTCACTTCATCCTAGCTTACCCTTCCCCTCCCTGTATCCTCAAGTCCATTCTCTAGTAGGTCTGTGTCTTTATTCCCATCTTGCCCCTAGGTTCTTCATGACCATTTTTTTTTATATTCCATATATATGTGTTAGCATATGATATTTGTTTTTCTCTTTCTGACTTACTTCACTCTGTATGACAGACTCTAGGTCCATCCACCTTACTACAAATAACTCAATTTCATTTCTTTTTATGGCTGAGTAATATTCCATTATCAAGTATTTCTTGATGGATTATTATGTGATAGATACCGAGCTAGAAAAAATCTATTCCCATTCTTGGCAGAATTTACAATCTAAAAGGGGCAAAGCACAAAGGCATGCATAAATCAAAAATTGAGGAAAAGAACTCATTAGAGACCCTTAAAATATTTATCTGATTTCTGATTGGGTTCCAAGAAATTGGAGCAGCTGAATCTGTCAGAAATTTCTGTTATATCAATATTTTGATTGTCTATGCAAGAGGCCTAGTTTTACTGAATTTGTTTTCCTCTATTATTATTATTTCTGCTAACTTTAAAGTTAACCATTTTAACCTTCATTTATACATGACACTTGGCAAGGTGAGGAATCATGAAGTCATAGATTCTTTGAGCTTCAGTAAACTCAAGGTTACACAGTTCTGGAGATGAGGGCACTGAATTTTCAGAGAGGTGATGTGACTGGCCCAAAACCTCATAGCTCTGCTAGTTAGTTGGAGAGACAAGACTTCAGTAGGGGTCCAGTGCAGCACCTAAGATGTTGGTTCCTAGACTGTAACTAGTGCGGAGACATGGGGAGTTGTGCTTTTGTGACCATAGAAGAGAGAGGGGGGAAAGGAAAGTAAAGTCTACCCTTTGGTTAACTAGAGGAAGGAAACTAGAAATTGATGAGAAGAACCACCATCTAAAAGATACTAAGAGGGCTGGAAGCCCTAGATCCTTGATTTGGTTACAGTTTCCAGAAAGGGACTTATGTTAATGGAAGTCAAGAGAGTTATCAAGATTTGGTATTGAAATAAACACTATCAGTTAAATATTAATGAAAAACCTACCCAAAGTATTGTCCTTTGGTATTTATTTTCTTTTTAGATTGTTAGCTTTGAAATGTGTGTTCTGTATACTAATAACTTTTATATTTAAAAATAGAGCTCTATCCTATTGTACCAAACAAGAAAAGCACACTTATTTCCACCTCAGGTAAACTATACCTGAACTACGGTTAGTGGACAGAAAACCAAGAGACCTGATAGGGAGACTTTGGGCAAAAACCTTCTCTAGTTTGGTATTTGAAAATACCAAATACTTTGGTGAAATGAAAAAAGAAGACAAGATGATTTCTACTACTTAGGCCATAAAGACATCAACATCATCCTGTGGCTTCTTAATTTAAGTGAAGACACAGTTCATTATGACACAAATGACCTCTTGAATAATAGTAGAAATATTTAAAAATAACTATAATTTATTGAGCACTTACTATATACCAGATTTTTGCATCATTTGCTTCATATATGTAATCTTTTGTCTTCACACCAATCACTTTGTGAGGTAGATATTGTTGCCCTCATTTTACACTCTGGTACCTCAGGGTCAGGAGCCTGCAATGATTTGTTTGAGGTCAAGCACATAGTGGCTGAACTCAGTGGGCTCCAAAGCCAACGTATTTCTGTGTCACTGTTAAAACCTAAAATGTGGAGTGGCAGCAGCACAAGCTACTTATTAATAGTTTCAAATTCATTTTTCTTCCAGTTTTATCGAGATATAATTGACATATAACACTATAAGTTTAGGGTGTACAGCATAATGACTTGACTTAGATACATCATGAAGTGATTATCACAGTGATTTTAGTGAACACCCATTATCTCACGTAGATACAATATTAAAGAAACAGAAAAAAAATTTTCTCCTTGTGATGCGAAGTTTTAAGATTTTCTCTCCTAACACTTCTCATATATAATGTATAGCAGTGTTCATTATATTCATCATGTTGAACATTACATCCCTGGTGCTTATTTATCTTATAACTAGAAGTTTGTATCTTTTGACCACCTTTATCTAATTTCCGCTCCCTCTACCCCCTGCTTCTGGTAACCATAAATCTGATCTCTTTTTCTATGAGTTTGTTTGTTTTAGAAGTATAATTGACCTACAACACTATGTTAGTTCCTGTTACACAATAGAGTGATTTGATATTTCTATATATTTCAAAATGATCACCATGGTAAGTCCAGTTACAATGTTACCATACAAAGATATTACACGTAATCTATGTACACATGTGATCATTTTAAGTTGCTGATCTCTTAAGTTCAAACACAATTTAACAACTCTGCATTTTTACTCCCCCTCCCAAGTTTACTGTTTCTGACATATTTTATGTTCTTTTGTTTCGTGTATCCCTTAACTGCTTATTGCAGTTATAGATGATTTTACTCCTTTTGTCTTTTCACCTTCCTATTAGCTTTATACATGACTGATTTACTACCTTTACTGTATATCTGCCTTTACCAGTGAGATTTTTCCTTTTGTAATTTGCATGTTTCTAGTTGTGGCCTTTTCTTTTTCGATTAGAGAAGTCCCTTTAACATTGCTTATAAAGCTGGTTTGGTGGTGTCAATAGCAAGCAAAGCTGGGGTTTAGCTTTTGCTTGTCTGTAAAACTTTTGATCTCCCCATAAAATCTGAATGTGAGCCTTGCCAGGTAGAGTATTCTTGGTTGTAGGTTTTTTCCTTTCATTGCTTTGAGTATGTCATGCCACTCCCTTGTGGACTGCAGAGTTTCTGTTGAAAAGTCAGCTGATAGCATTATGGGAGTTCCCCTCTATGTAACTTGTTTTTCCCTTGCTGCTCTTAATATTCTCTCTTTACCTTTAATTTTTGCTATTTTAATTACAACGTGTCTTGCTGTGATCTTCTTTGGGCTGATCTTGTCTGGGACTCGCTTCCTAGACCTGGTTGCCTGTTTCCTTTCCCAGGTTAGGGAATTTTTCAGCTGTTATGTCTTCAGATATGCTCTCTGCTCCTTTCTTTCTCTTCTCCTCTGGGACCCTTATAATGTGAATGTTAGTATGCTTGATGTTGTCCTGAAAGTCTCATATACTGTCCTCATTTCTTTTTATTTTATTTTATTTTATTTTATTTTTATGCGGGCCTCTCACTGCTGTGGCCTCTCCCGCTGTGGAGCACAGGCTCCGGGTGCGCAGGCTCAGCGGCCATGGCTCACGGGCCCAGCCGCTCCGCGAACCTGCGTCCCCTGCATCGGCAGGCAGACTCCCAACCACTGTGCCACCAGGGAAGCTCTCTTTTTATTTTTTAAAAATTTTTTCTGTTCAGCTTGAGTGATTTCCACTACTCTGTCTTCCAGCACGCTGATGTTTCTCTGTATCATCTAATCCACTACTAATTCCTTCTAGTGTATTTTTCATCTCAGTTATTGTATTCTTTATTTCTGTTTGGTTCTCCTTTATATTTTCTAACTCTTTGTTAAAAACTGCTAACCTCTCACCCTGTTCATCCAATTTTCTCTTGAGTTCTTTGAGCATCTTTACAATCATTACCTTGAACATTTTATTGGGTAGATCACCTATCCCACTTCACTTAGTTCTTCTGGGGCTTTATCTTGTTCCTTTGTTTCGAACATATTTCTTCCTCTGTTCCCTCATTTTGTCTAATTTGTTGTTTTTATTTCTATGTACCTGGTAGGTTGGTTATGTTTCCCGACCTTGGAGAAGTGGCTTCTAGTAGGAGACATCCTATGCATCACTCTTTTCTGGTCATCAGAGCTATGCGCTCTAGTGGTCTCATCTGTTTGGGTTGCATGGGTTCTTCTGTTGTGGCTGGCTGACTACTGTGGGCAGTCTGGTAGGCGTGGCTGGCTCCGGTTCTCTTGGTTGCCAGGCCCTGCCTTCAGTGGAGGCTGCTGGCTACTGATGGGCAGAGCTGGGTCATGAGGCTGCTGGCTGCAAGGCCCTGGGGTGGGGGTGGGGGGGGTAGTCCCAGGACTAGTGTTGGCCCACTGGTGGGCAGAGCTGGGTTATGGAGGGGTGGTTGCAGAGCTGGAGGTCTCAGGTCTAGTGTCAGCCTGCTGATGGGCAGGGCCAGTTCCTGACATGTCTGGCTGCAGGGTCTGGGGTACCCCAACGCTGGTGTTGGCTTGCTGAGGGGCAGGGCCATGGCCCAGGGAGTCTTGGGGCTTGTGCTGACCTGTCGGTAGGCAGGGCTGGGCCACAGGGGAATCCAGAGCTGGTGCCTGCCCACTGGTGAGTGAGGCCAAGGTCCAGTGGGTCCCAGGGCTAGGGCTGGCTCACTGGTGGACAGATCTGGGTCCCAGGGTCTTTGGTTGCAGGGCCCTGGGGTCCTGGAGTTGTTGTTTTTCCTGTTTGTGGGCTGGGCCAGTGCCCAGGGGGTCCTGGTGCCTACCCACTGGTGGGTGAGGCTGGTTCCAAGGCTAGTGCCGGCCCATTCGTGGGTAGAACTGGGTCCCAGGGTCTCTGACTGCAGGGCCCTGGGGGACCTGGAGCTAGTGCTTCACAGTGGTGTGTGGGACTGGGTCTTGGGCCCTCTGGTGGGCAGGGCTGGGACGTGGGGTGGCTGTGGGCTCAGGGGGTCTTAAGGCAGCAGGCTGGCTGGTGGGTGGGGCTGTGCCTCTGCCTGGCTAGTTGCTTGGCCCAAGACATCCCAGTACTGGTGCCAAAAGGCAGGGGGCAGGGCTGGGTCCCAGTGCTAATAAGCTAGAAGAAGGATTCCAAAATTGTGTCTGCCAATACCAGTCTCCTCTTTGTAGAGCAAGCTCCCCCAGATTATTTTCCACAGCCTTCTGGCTCTCCTGAATGTTAGCCCTGCTGGCCTTCAAAACCAAGTGCTTTGGGGGCTCATTTTCCTGATGCAGGACCCCTGGGCTGGGGAGCCCAATGTGGGGCTTGGGCCCCTCACTCTTTGAGGAGAACCTCTGCAATTGTAATTATCCTCCTGTTTGTGGGTTGCCCACCCAGCGGTATGGGTGTTGACTATATCACATTTCCATTCTTCCTACCATCTCATTGTGGTTCCTTCTTTATATCTTTAGCTGTTGAAGATCTTTTCTGCTAGTCTTCTGGTTTTTCTCGTCAATAGTTGTTCTGTAAATAGCTGTAACTTTGGTGTGCTCATAGGAGGAGGTGAGCTCAGTTTCTTCCTACTCCGCCATCTAGGCCACTCCCTCAATAGTTTCAAATTCTTAACGTCTGGTTCTCCTTTTGTATTTAAAGTATGTGCCATCACATACATCAAAGTCACGCTCTATGAGTTTATACAGAGAGAGAAGAATATGTCTTTTTCTCAAAGCATTCCTTTCTACCTGAAAGATTTGGAGACTAAGAAACCCCCCAAAAGATTAAATAAAGGAAGTTGATAATATATATTTGTAAGGTATGTAAATATGGAGTCTTAGGTATTTAAAAATTTATAAGAAAACAAAACAGCTTCTGAGGGTTGATTCTCTTTAAAAATATAAATATAGCTTTCAAGTTCTTGAGGTGGCTCTGGGTTGACCATGGCAAGGAGAAGGGGACCTTCTGGCTGAAGGATGGATGCTGAAGCTAGAGGAGAAGTTGTGGGAAGAAAGGATTAATTTCTAATGTGATTTATTAATTAACGGAGAAAAATATTTACTAACAGCTAACTAGGTGCCAGGCTCATTCCAGATGCTCAGGGCGCAGCAGTGAACAAGACAGACCAAAACCCCCACCTTGAAGGATCATATATTTAGATCAGTTCATAAATTAATTTGCAGAAAAAATTGCAATGTAGGGTGAATTAATCTAATAGGGCCAGGGGAGGAGCTGGTCAAAGAGCTCTAATATTGTGACCAGGTAGAGACAAATAAGAAGTGGAATGTGGGAGCAAGGGCTGGGGAGGCAGGAAATGGTGATGGAGATGGGGGACCGTGCTTGGGGGACTTGACACAGGGAGTGGGTGCTGGACCCTAGGGGAGATGCTGAAGAGAAATCTCTGAGACAGAGTCTAAAACAGTAGCGGCAGGTAGCAATGAACATGAAGTCCTAAGATTGAGGCCCTGGGGCCTAGGCAGGAAGAGCCGGCATTTCCAAATATCTAAGGATGGGGAAAACAGTACTCAGCTCTGTCTGAGGGAGGAAATAGGGAGAATGGTGATCTCCCCATGGAAAGAGCCATTACCAAAATGTTTAAACAACTCTTGGCTGTGTAACTCACTTACGTGGCAGCCTACCCCTTCACTATTTGACAGAGATTGTCTTAGTGTGTCTTCAGTGAGGCCATTACCTGCAGGTGGATTTTTCTCACTGCCCAGCAGTCTATAGTGAGGGGGCTACTGATGCCCTCATGTGGTCGTGATGAGGAAATTAGTGATTCACTTGCCCTCAGGTGAAACCACATGGAACCCCTGTGAAAGCTCACATCATATTATACTGGAGAGTTTAGGTAATTTTCTCGAAGTTCTACAAGTCTGTGGGTGGTGTGGGGAAATTGGACACCTTGCCCATGGTATATCTCCGTAGCTCCCTCTGGTCACTTGCTCCCATGAGGGTCAGGACTCACTGCTTAGGCCTGGGGGACTGGAAGGGCTGTCTCACAGTCATAATCTCTTTCTTAATAGTTCTCTCTTCTTCTAATTCCAGCATTTCTTTTCCTTTATCCCCTTCACTGTTGATATTTTTGACCTAATCCCACACTTTTTTTCTAGGACCCTCACTACAATAATCAAATTTCTAGTCTCTTAGTTCCTTTTTGTGAATTACAAATGTTGTAGCCTCAGGCATTACTGATTGTCAATGCTTAACATGATACTCTGACTTTATATTCTCTTGAATGAATAACTCTGGTTAATATTGCTAACATAGTATTCACTGATTCTGTGGCCCTGAGTTACATTGTAATGTGTTCTCACACTGGCTAATGATAAATGATGTCTTGTTCAAATTGTTTCCCTATAATCCTTAGATTCACCCCCACCCTTAGAAGGATGAGAGGTGGTTCGTGTGATTCCACTACAGTAGCTTTGTAGTCAGACTAGGCTCTGTTCCACTACCTCTACCCTGGGGAGGTTCTATAATATTATGCACTTGAACCAATTGTCTGTCAGACTTCAGGACAAAGGATGGTTGGAAAGGGATCAATGGAAAAGATTATATAGGAGGAAGGTCTTGGGTCATTAACTGGTCTCTTAAACCTTGTGGGTAGTTGCCACAGAAGTTAACTTTGGTCAAAGGTCAGTGGGGGACGATGACTGGGAAACCTGTGTGGCCACTACCCCTAGTAAAACTCCTGTCTTGGTCTTATTGCGGAATGAAGGACAAAGAATGTGGCTGCTCTGTTCACATACCCCTGGGCTCTCTCAGGAAAGATGCAGTTAGGAGAGGGGCAGGGAGCCATTTGTTACTGAATACCTGCTGTGTGCTCAGCACTGTCAAATGCCATCCATTCATTTTTTCATCTAATTCTCACAAGAGTCCAGTGATATCTCATTTTATAGAGAGGAAATAGATACTTAGAACCACACCCAGGTCACACAGCCAGGATGTGACAGTATTTAAATTAGCTCTGTGCAACTCTAAAGACAGTGTTCCCACCACTATCATTCTGGGGGTGTTTTCCTAAGGTGGAGTAACACCCAGGCAGGACTAGAAGTTCCTTCTGACTTGTGGACATCCCTCCAGTCATGTGGTGATAATTGTTACTCCAACAGTTCTCCAACTTGCTTTAAAAGTAAGGTTTTTAAGCTCAAGTACAGTTAGGGGACATGCAGAAAAAGGAAGATAGTTTCCTTTCCTGATCTTATCACAGAGATTAGAATTTGGCAGAGTTGTACGGTAAATTTCTTTTTATTTTCCTCTTCATACTTTATTTTCTGAATGTTTTCAATGAATAGACATTACTCTTACATTCAGAAAAAATACAGCTATTTGCAATTTGAAAAAATAGAATCTTAAAATGTTTAATTAGATTTTAAGCTGTTATAAGAAACCAAACTCTCTAATATACTACTAGATGGAATTTTAAATTCATGACATTGACAGATGGAAATTTGACAATATATGCTTAAAGTCATAAATATGAAATCCATTGACAGTACAATTCCTCTTCTGGATATTAATTCTAAAGGAATACTGATATTGTATGGCAAATTTCTATCATACTTTCTCTCCTCCTTCCCACTTCAGGCCAGCTCTCTTTCTGTTGTTTTGAAATTAAACCTTTAAAATACTTTTAGTAAGATAATTAATAAGAACACCCTAGGAAAAACAAGAATATAAGAGGTGATAAAGAAAGCATGCCAAATTAAAGGGGAGGGGATAGATTAGTCAATAAATTATTGGGACACTTGGATATTTAAAACAAAAATACATTTGAAGACTAACCTTATACAATACACACAGATAAATTAGAAATAATTTGAAAAATTAAAGGTAAAATGTTAAACTATAAACAATGTTAAAAGTATTGTTAATTTCTATCTACATTTTTTGTTTGTTTGTTTTTTGTTTTGTTGTGGGTTTTTTTTGTGGTACGTGGGCCCCTCACTGTTGTGACCTCTCCTGTTGCGGAGCACAGGCTCCGGACACGCAGGCTCAGTGGCCATGGCTCACGGGCCCAGCCGCTCCACGGCATGTGGGATCCTCCCGGACCGGGGCACGAACCCGTGTCCCCTGCATCGGCAGGCAGACTCTCAACCACTGTGCACACCAGGGAAGCCCTCTATCTGCATTTTGGCTGAGAAAAATAATTCTAAATATAAAGGCACTGAAAAAATTGCAAAGGAAAAGTGTTTAGATTTCACTATATATTAAAGTTTAAGATACAAACAGCCAGAAAGGCAATTTATGGGTAAATAGCACATTAGGAAAAATATGAGACAAATATAATAGTTAGAGCATTAAAAAGTTAAAGATGCTTCAGCTTTTATGAGAGAAATTCTAAAGTAAGGCTTTACTTCTCATATGTTTTAAGATATGGCTCCTTATTTCATCTTGCTGAGATCTCTTTGCTGAGATTGTCAACAACACTTATAATTTTAAGTTGTGCAGATTTGATGTCCCTGATACGTAGGTCCCAATGGAAGTTCTTGATAAATGGTTTAAGTAACACAGAGAATGAGCTCTGAGAATAAGCCCTGTGTCAAGCTGCTAGAAAACTAACTCAGCTGGGCATGGATCCCGAACGTGGGGGGTTTAGCTATTCAACTCTAAGTTAAGTCACCCATCTGTACTGGCATCCAGCCCACACTTAATCAGAGTTCATGGAGATTATGAAAGACAACATGTGTTATGAAATCTAGATACACTCACTATCGTCATGGGGTTCTCCTGCTCTCTCATGAGCTGAACCTTCAAAAACGGAAATGAACTCAGTCTTGTATGACTTGTTCTTAGAGCATACGTGATGTCTTCTAGTGAGCCATCATTCCCCTTTATAAGTTCACAAACCATATGTTTACTAATATCTTTGATAGTATTTCCATCACTTATCTGGAGTTTGTAGCCTCCAACTTCATTCCTCTTTTGAAAATGAGGACTGTAGTTTGCTTTTCTTGACTCATCTGGCACAGCACCCTTCTCTGCATTTTCTTAAAGAGTCTCAAAAAAAAATGGGAAGCATAGGTGAATTACTAGTAAGTCCAAAGAACATTTTATTTAAGCTTGCATGTTTCTGATGGTAATTATCGTTTTCAAAGAAATCAGAGATTGTGTGTGTTTGTGTGTGCTGGGGAAGGGGTTGGGGGAAGAAGGAAGGGCAGGAGGGGAGACCAATAGCTTGCTTTTATTCTTCTATAGGTGTCTTGTGCCTAGAAAAGTGTTAGGGGAACAAAGCTACATGAATGGAACATATGGAGGTAGAATTTTACTGTGTTGAGCTTACTCTTCACTTCTTTTTTGTACCTCTAATTATTATTGGGTTGAGTGTGGGCATTTAAAGGGGAATCTTAGAGAAGGAAAAAAAAATCAAGAATCTGCTGCCTTCATAGAACTTCTGTCTACTGCAAATTCTTGAGCACATTGACTTCAAGACCAATTCAAACAGAACCAAATTAAAATAATAAACAGACAAACAACCCCCCCCCGTCCCCCAAATAACCAATGGTTATTTCCGACCACAGGTAAGATAAATAAAATGGATGCCTCTGCCAAAAATTGAGAATGCCGTAAAGTTTGGTAACTAACAAGGTTGCTTCCCCTCAGTTAAAGTTTTCATCTTTAGGTGATCTATGAATGAAAAAGAGCACAAAGTTTATATTTTTTGAAATGCCACCACATTCTTTTTCTTGTTAATGGCAGTAAAGTGCCTATCATTGTAAGTGTTCTTCTAAATTAAGCTCTGGGGTTTGTTATCTCAGGCTTCCTCCTCAGCAAGCCCCAGGCCTTGTGACAGTATTTCTACTCTGTTTACCAATAGTGTGAGTCAGGGCTTGTGGTTGTGGCACAGTCAGTGCCACAGCAGCTTTATCTCCTCTGACTTAAGGGAAGGCACCAATGAAATGGAAAGGGAAGCTGGAAGATCCAGTGGTCCCAAGACATCATCTCTGCATGGTAACCTCTGTCCTAATGAAGTTTAGAGACTATAGGCTGAATTGTCCCTGTCTTAGCCTGAAATAAGGTTCCTGTTCATGGAGTATTTCTTTTGTGAAATGGCACATAATCATTACTTCACAGCTGAACTTTTTATTAGCTGCTTAGCTGCTTTCTTTACCTACAATCTTCAGCCCATTCGGAATATTGGCATCAGATTAATCTTTCCAAATCATAGTTCTGATTGTCAAGATGATGTCTACCCCCAACCACTGCCCTGGACTGAATTTGCTTCCTATCTGGAAAAGTGAAGAAAAAAAATCATATGCCCACTTTATAATCATTGAACATTTTCTTGATTGGAAAATGTTTACAGATAAATACTATTTCTTGGTAAATAAAACAATGGCTTTTATAATAAGTCTTGGGGTAAGGGATAGATACCCAAGCAAATATAAAATTCACAAGGTAATGTCAAACTTTATTGAGTTAAAATTTGCTGAATTATTTCAGTATTGTCTAATTTATGTCTTGAATTTTGGCATGGAAAGAATTTTCAGTATAATTCACAATGTGTGGATTTATAAGCAAAGCAAGAATATATTTACAACTAATGCTAAGTAAAGTTATATTTTCTTCAATATTCCACAAAGTTATCCTGAGAGATCTATTTCTGAAAAAATTAAAATTATTATAAAATCTACTCAGTTGTGACTTAGCTAGTGCTCACCAAATATTCTGTTTCCCTTCATTTCCTAGCCTCCTTTGAGGCCACCAATAGATAGAAAGTAGAAAAGACACATGTCTCCTTTGGGCCAAGGCAAACTGGGCCACCACACATTCGAGCTGGTGTAGGCACAAGATGGTAGAACCTCTGTCAACTGAAGTTTCTGGGACACTGTAGGCAGGAGAGAATTCCACAGACAAGTGCTGGCCATGGAACTTGAGCAAGAAATAAAATTTTTTAGATTTGAGAGTTAACATAAACTAACCTCTCCTAACTAAAACAGCAGTTAAACAATAAGTACGAAGTGTGAGGTACTCCTGTAATTGTATTGAAACTAATGAAATATGAATTCCTTTCTCTTCCTCCAGTGGTTTTCTGTGTTATGGGGATACCTGGTTCCTGTTGACTGCCATTTGAGACATTCTGCTGTTTCATCTTAAAGTCTTGGTCCTGAGTGTATTCTGAACAGAGGTTGAAGATGACCAAATCCTTCAACACTGTACAGAATCTTGTCTGGTACTGGTCTCTGGGACAGGACCAGTGTGAGCCTCCTGCTTCTCCCCTTGCTGTTGTATCTTGTCATAGAAGCTGTCAGCTCTTGGCACTTGATCACGTGTACCAATAATCACGACTCTCTCTGGATTGAAAGTCACTGTGCCCTCTGAGTGCTTTCTACAAAAATTCTCTAATTTTAGCCTGACCTTCCAAAATCGTCTCCTATCTTCTCCTTTATCCTACCTCTCAAATCTTAGGTCTTACCACAACCCTTCCTATCTGATTTACTTGGATTTCCTAGACATATTTGTCCTCTCTTACATCTTGTAGTCATGTCATTGCTTCTGTCTGTATGTCTTTCTTCCCTTCCCTTTAGAGTCCTTCCAAGTCTTCAAGGTGCAACTCAAGTTTCACTTTGTTTTGATACCTTCTCTGAACCATGTGAAATTTTCTACAGATTCATAATCCCTTATCTTCAATTCTTAAATTCAAGACGTTCTGAAAACTGAAAGCTTTTAAATAACTCATTTAGCAGCAAAACCTAGACTGATCTGAAACAAATTGGAGGCAAAACTTGAATTGCACTGACTTGTCTTTATCTGTAGTTTTTTTTTTTTTTTTTTTTTTTTTTTTTTTTTTTGTGTTTGGGAAAGAAGATCCCCCCCTGCCATATCAGTAAACAAAGGATGTGGCCACCACCAAGCTGTCAGCTACTGCAGCCGCACCCAGAGGTGTACCCTGAGGGGGCTCAAAATCGGAAAGAAGAGGATACTGGCACTAGATAGTGAAGATGCATATCAAAGGAATGATTTCAATAAGCCCAGACTCCTGCATCTTCCCGTGCATAGAAAAAATGCTAAATCCGTTAAATTGAGATGTCTGTTTCTTTAATTAGCAGTAATCTTTTGATGTTTGATCACCTGTTTTATGCTTTTTTCCAAAAACTCATATATATGCTGGCTCTTTGCTTACCTCTTTGGAACAGTCCCTCAGAGCTATCTGAGAGACTGTATCTTGGCAGGCGGACTCTCAACCACTGCACCACCAGGGAGGCCCTATCTGTAGTTTTTATCTCATGTAGTGTGTATATTCATATTCTGATTGATTGTGATGTGCTATCCCAGACCCTTCTGGGGTAATATATAATGTTACATATTACCTGTATAAAATCTAAAATAGTCTTGAGTTCAGAAACTCATCTGCCCCCAAGGGTTTTTGTATATCTCTGTTTTTAAATTTTATGATCCATCTGAAGATGGTTTAATAAAGCTAACTTCTAGCATAGATTGGGATTCTTGATGGGAAAAATATTCTTTATTAGTGTTTGGGTACAGATTTCCACAAGTCATAAATTCAGTTGCACAAAATGTGCTTGCTTTATTTTCTTATAACTGAATTCATTTTTTACCTCAAAGCTCCATCTCCACTGGCAGAAAACATCAGGTAAATTCAGTTAAATTAGTGATTACTAAGTCATTTAAGGTTTTGACTTGGTTAGTTCAGGGAAATAAGCCTGAAATTCCTGCTCCAATCCTGGGGCCCTCATTTGGCCACTTCCCATGCTCCTCTTGGGGGCACAGGAAGCTTTCAGATACTTCTTATGGCCCTTTGGGACCCAGCCTTGCAGTCTCTCTCTCTCTAAACTGTTTTAAATTTACTGTTGCCAGACCATATTGATGGTGGGGTAAATGTATCGAAATCTGTGCTAGGTGTGTTGTCTCTTCCCTTCATGCATGGGAAGTGAGGCCCAGCTTTCAGAATTCCCCAGACCTAATGGAACTTTGGTCATTCTCTCCTCCCCCCTCTCAAGGGATAGGAATGGGGCCAAGCGGTCAGAATGCCCATGACTTCTCTGATTTCAGAAAGATTATTTATTAATGAATTAACTAGCCTTTATTCTCCTCTTTAAATGACCAAGCAAGACTTCTTCTAAACTTATTTTTCATGCTGATAAGTTTAGAATTCTTCTAAAAGTAATATTTTTTGATATTTTAAAAAAACACATCTTGGGACTTCCCTGGCTGTCCAGTGGTTAAGACTTTGCCTTCCAATGCAGGGGGTGCAGGTTCGATTCCTGGTCGGGGAGCTAAGATGCCTTAGCCTTGTGGCTAAAAAACCAAAACATAAAACAGAAGCAATATTGTAACAAATTCAATAAAGACTTAAAAAAAGATATAAAACCACATTTCATAAAGCTATGGTTTATGACATGGATTTACAAAAGTATACTTTGAGGCTTGAAATATGTCTCACCAGAACCTACGTGACTAGAATACTTTGTTCTCTGGCTGTGATGGCTTTGGCTCTGACCCTGAGGATTTAATGTTATCTGACTCCTAGGTAAAGTCTAGAAAACAAAGAAGAGGTGGGGTGGGTGGGGATATATGCTTAATATATTAAAAGTTCATTCTATTACTTGTGCACTCCCATTTGGCATCATTCAAACTCCAAATTGAAAAAGCTGCCTCCTGTGCAAGGGTAAAAGTTTTGCTCATTGTGCATAAGTGGTTTTCAAACTGGTTTCTAGAAGGATCGTGGAGAAGGCTGTTGAGAGGAAATTTCTTTCCTTCCCACCCATCTTCTCCATGCCAGTCTCAAATGTATTATATTCATATTTAGTCAAAAACAGTTCAAGACTTTCATGTCTTTTATATATTGTTGATCTGTGCATGATTTAATTTAAATAAAGAGTACTGCTAGTAAAAATATTTTAAAAATCCTTGTTGTATCTAAATAGGATTATACAAAAGATTTTTCAAATACCCAGATCCATCTGGGAATCTATTTCACTGTTTAACCAGAATCAGCTTCTTCTTTTAGCTGAGAGTGAATAATTCAATGAGAATCTTCTCAGTGATGGAATCTCCCCAGTATTCATGTCCTGTGCCTGTATGTTTCAGGCTCTAGGAAGTTCAATTTCAGAAGGACTTGCAGTCAGTTTGCTCCCTGCATAGCAGTATAGACCTTGGCTGCTTGCTTATAGGGCCTAGGGCAGGAAAGTTTTGTTAATCATTTTTACTGCTATCTCTTTTCCTCTTGGGAGACACAGAGAGAAATAAACAAAAAGAAGCCTTTCCCATGCTCACTTGAATATTCCCATTCCTGCAGACTGAGAATAAACATGATCAGTTTGGATGTTTTGGTCAGTTACCTTTGTTCGCACACTCCTTATTTGTCACCTGGAACTTGTACCAGGCTCCAAACATGTCTCCCTTCCTTTACTGCTTCCTGATCTTGTCCACTTCTAAAATGTCACCTGAATATTTTTTTCTAAATGTACATCTAGTCATACTACTCTTAAGCACTTTTTTTTTAAAGAATAAACAAAAACCCTTTATTGGCTTTTCATTTTTACAGGCTATAATTAAAATTTTTTGCCTTGGATCATGAGATCTTTCATAATTTCCAGAATAATACTGATAATTAACAATTATTATGTGTCTCATGTGCTAGTCAGTATAACAGGACATTTCAGTTAATCTCATTTAACCTTCGCAACAACTCTGTGAGGTTAGCAATTCTATCTCCACTTTTTAAATGAGAAAACTGAGCTTAGAGAGATTAAATAATTTTCCCAAAGATAATGAATAGAATGTACTCTTCTATCACTAGTCCTTCCTATGCATGCTCATCGCTACAAAGCACCAAACTATTCACTGAAAACAATGCTGACATATACACATATTCCCTGTCAGGCCTCTCTGTCTTCCTCATGTTGAGTCCTCTGCCTGCAATGAGAAGAAATCTTATTCCCCGTTAAGTCTTTAATTAAGCCTCAAGATCCATATCATTAGTTCCTTAACCATTTCATCTCTTGGAGGCACCGTCTCTCATGAACCAGTTATACAACTATACATCAGTAGATGGTGAATCCTAAGTGTGAAATGTATTCTCTAGCTCACTCCTCACTTACGGACAATTGATTTCATCAGAAGACAATCATTTCAGGAAATAGAGGAAGAGTTGAATGTAGAGAAACTTTAGATTACTGTGGTATTCTCACTGTAGACCATCTAATACCTGCTGATGTTTTTCCTTCCTTTAAAAAAATTGTTTTTGATATACTGAGACCGATGTGCTTGCACAAGAAAGAGTTGGTGCCCAGGTATTTAAATGTCCAACAGGGAGATTTCTTATTTTTTTCTAGGTGTGTTTTTTTAATGAAAAAATTTTAATTGTGGTAAATATATATAATGGAAAATTTACGATCTTAACCATTTTTAAGTGTATAGTTCAGTAGTGTTGAGTATATCACACTGCTGTGCAATCAATCACCAGGACCTTTACAATTTGCAAAACTGAAACTCGATCCCATTAAACAACTCCCCATTCCCCCTCTCCCCTAGCCTTGACAACCACCATTCTACTTTCAGTTTCCATGAGTTTAACTACTCTAGGTATTTCATGTAAGTGGAACCATACACTGTGACTGGCTCATTTCACTTAGCATAATGTCCTCAAGGTTCATTCATGTTGTAGCATATGTCAGAATTTCCTTCCCTTGTAAGCCCAAATAATATTCCATTGTATGTGTATGCCACATTTTACTTATCCATTCATTTGTAGATGGACCCTTTGGCTAGTGTGAACAATGCTGCTATGGATATGGGGGTGCAAATATCTCTTTTGAGATCCTGCTTTCAATTTTGGGGGTATATACCCAGAAGTGGAAATACTGCATCGTATGGTAGTTCTGTATTTAATTTTTTGAGGAACTGCCATACTGTTTTCCATAATGACTGCACCATTTTATATTCCCACCAACTCCCAAGAGTTCGAGGTTCTCCACATCTTCTCCAACAGTTGTTATTGTCTGTTTTGTTTGGTTTTGTTTTTTTAAGTAGTAGTCATCCTAATGTTGTTCTAGGTATGGTTTTGAATCAAGAATCTAAAATTCAGTTAGACACTTTGTTATATGGGCCTCTTTGACTCAAAATTGCGTATAATCCAAGATTGAAAATTATTATCCTCTACCATTTTAATAAAAAAAAATGTGCATAGAAAAAGCACAAATGAGGATTAAAAAAAAAAAAAGCTAAAATATTTTTAGCTTTAGTCCAAGCTAACAGTGTCTATGTGAAACCAGGCTGTTTGGCCACAAAACCACAACCCATAAAATACCCTCCTCTGGGAGGCATCTCCTTTTAGGTGCAGTCACAGTGTCTGGGAGGAACTAAGTAGTTTCTAGGGTGTCAGCCTTAGAAATCTGACTTTATAAGGTATTAGCAATTATCCAACTTCCCAACTAAACCAAGAGTTTCTGGGGGATGGGGGTTGTTCCTGTAAATTTTTGTATCTCCTTAGTGCCTGGCATTGTGCAAGGCCTGTAGTAATTCATCAAAAAAATTCATGTTGGATGCCCGCCATGTGCCAGTGAGTCAGCCTGGGAGCCACTGAAAATATAGCAGTGAAGAAAACAGACAAAAATCTCTGCTCTCATGGACCTTAGGTCATGGTGGTGGAGACTGGCTATAAGCACATAGGTGTATGTATAATTGTAATATAGTGGGTATGTGTAGTAATGGTATGGAAATAAAAGCAGGAAAGGAGAATAGTAAGTGGAAAGAGGGGTATGGTTTCAATTTCAATCTGGTTCAAGGAAGGCTCACTGAGATATGGCATTTGGCCAAATACTTAAAGGAAGGGAGTGAGGTATGCTGATTGCTTTCTAGGGGAAGTGTGTTCTCTCTGTGAGAGAACGAGGGCAGAAAGCCTGAGGTGGGAGTGAGTTTGATGTGTTGGAGAGTAGCAAGAGAACCAGCGTGTCTCAAGCAGAGTGGGTGGGAGGTAGGAGAAGTGGTCATATACTTGACAGGGAGCCAGACTGCAGAGGGCCTTGTAGCCATTGAAAGTCCTTTGGTTTGGGAAGACTTTGGGGGAGGGGAGAGTGTGTGTTCTGAGCACAAGACAGACATTACCTGATCTACATTTACATGGATCACTCTGGCTACTATGTTGAGAATTGATTAGGGGTCAAGCGTGGAAGTAAACGCTCCCAAAAGATATTTATTGGTTGAGGGAAGTGGAGTTCATGGTGTTTGGACTTGGGTGTTATAGGAAGGGTGGACAGGGTTGGCAGCATTCACAAAATACACTACACAAATTCCAGAGAGGCCAGGCCTCTGGCCAGACTGCTCATGGATGACCTGGGTAAGGAGGGCACGCTCCAGAGAGTGCAAGCTGATGTCTGTGTGGTTGAGTGCGGACCTGCAGAGCAGTGTCTGCTGTCTGCTTTGGGGTTAAGGCACTTAGTCTATTGGAGGCCCTGTGACGGAGCAACGTGTTGAGGTTGGCAAACAGGACAGCTGCCCACAGAGAAGCTCTTTCTTTCTGAGTGAATGGGTCAGACTCACCTTTGAGAAATTTTTGCAGGGCCCAGGTCTGAGGGAATTTGAGCAAACTGTCAATGGGTTTTCGGCAGTGGCCAAGGGTGGCCGTCACAGCTGAGTGGTTCCCACCAGAGAAATTCTTCTTTATTCCTTCATTAGTATTAATGAAACTAACTCTGATGAAAGGAGATCACATGATGAGACCACAGTTGTTTCACTGAAAGTGCTACTCACTTGAGTTGTAAAGCTGTTTATAACGTTTAACCTCGGTCCTACGCCACAGGAAATAAACTGAAAGGAAACAACCAAAAAGTGATTCGTACAGACCTGTCTTGAATTTAAAAGGACATAACATTGAGAGCAATTCAAGTGTTCAGGAAGAAAGTAATAGCTAAACAAATAATCAAAAAAGTTATTTTAAGAAGATAGAATGCTACAGAGCCACTAGAAATAAAAGCTCTGGGGGTTCTTTTGGTCACTGAAAAGTACATAAGAGATTGTTGAGATGAATAATGCACAACACATAATAGAATATTTGTACAGTTGTACCTATATCAAATATGTGTACTCCCAACAAATGGATTTAGAGAAGTAGAAATAGAGTTTATAAATGAATTTAGAGAAATGACAGTTGAGTTTAAACTCATTGGGTTCTTTAATGTAAAATGATTAGACTATAGACATAAACAAAAAATAAAGTCTCCAAAGAAGACGGGGGGTTAGGCATTGAAGGTACAGGATAAGGCTGCTGGCCTTTTATCCTCATACACCATTTAGACTTTTATTGCTATTTGATACCTAGGCCTCACTTTCCCTAATATGGCCCATTCGCTATGTGCTCAGAAGACTAGCGAAAAAGCAGACAGAGGTGAGTGTCCTTGACTGTTAGCCTTGAAAGCCTACCAGAAAAGGGGGAAAACTCCTACTTGGCCTGTGTACTTGGTCATTGATGAACCACCAGTGATCCAAAGGCCCTATATGGCTTGGCCATCTCTAAGAACAGCACTGCCACTTGATTTCGGGATGAAAGATTAGAAAGTTGCCCCTGTGTGGCTACTTTATAAACAAGCCAAGTTATTTACATTGTGGTGGTTAAAAGTAGTACCAAATTTTACCAGCAAAGTTCCTCTGTTTAGCAAAGATAGTGATAAAGATATACATTCATTTTTCTCCAAGGGGCTCAATAAACTTGTAGAGAAAGTTTTTTCTGTAATATTTAAAATATAGACACTATGGATGGTAGGATTTGTAGTTAATTTTACTTTCTTCTTTAAATATTCCTGTATTCAATCCTGTTGAATTTTTAAAAACAATGGACATATTACTTTCATAACAAAAGGTAAATTTGTTCTATTTGAAAGAAAAAAGGTACCTAATCAATATTTTAATTCTTTCTATTGGCCCTTATAAAGATTAATAAGACTAACATAACATAACATTGTAAGTCTCTATGCTGACAATCCTTCTCAATGCCCATCATAAACAATGCTTAAAAATAGGTGACAAACTCCACTGACAGATGAATGGATGAAGAAAATGTGGTATATATACACAATGGAATACTACTCAGCCATAAAAAAGAATGAAATAATGCCATTTGCAGCAACATGGATGGACCTAGAGATTATCATGCTAAGCGAAGTAAGTCAGAAAGAGAAAGACAAATACCATATGTGGAATCTAAAATATGACACAAATGAACTTATCTGTGAAACAGTCTCACAAACGTAGAAAACAGACTTGTGGTTGCCAAAGGGGGAGAAGGACAGGAGAGGGGTAGACTGGGAGTTTGGGACTAACAGATGCAAACTATTATATATAGAATGGAGAAACGACAAGGCCCTACTATAAAGCACAGGGAACTATATTCAATATCCTGTGATAAACTTAATGCAAAAGAACATGAAAAGAATGTATACATGTGTACAACTGTGCTGTACAGCAGAAATTAACACAACATTGTAAATCAACTCTACCTCAATAAAATAAATTTAAAAAATAGATGACAAACTGATAGGGACTATCAGTTAATATCTCTGATACACAAAGATATTTTATAAATCACTAAGAAATGATGAGAAAAGGTCCAGAGATGTAAATAGACAACTTACTGTAGAAATGGCCATAAACATGAAAAAAGGGCTAACCTTATTTGTGGTTAAATAAATGCAAATTAGAAGAATAATTAGCTATTGTTTTTCATCCATTAGAGTGGGAAAGGTTAGTTACTGATATTCATTATTGGTTACAGTCAGAGACTATAGGCATTCTCATATATTCCAGTCCATTCAGAGACTATAGGCATTCTCAAACATTCCAAATTAATACATGCATTCATTTTCCTGGAATTAAAGTTTTAAATGAGAATATCCTTTGACACATATGTTACTCTTCTGAGCAAATTCCTAAGGAAGTAACTGTAAAGTTTTACACAGATTTTATGATTAGATTGCTTATTGTAGAATTGCTATATTATATGTATAGCCATTAAAAATCATATGGAGAATTACAAAATTGAATGATAAGGGATCCAGATTTGAGGGAGAATAGGTAGTGGTGGGCATGGGGGACCTTGAGCAAACACTCCAAACCCCAAAACTGTTGCTGCTCCAGGTCTGAGCGTCACCTTCAGGACTATGCTCAGTGTTGCCAGGTCTTCCAATTTTTCAAGATAAGGCCAAAATTTGGATTTTTACATAACATTTTCCTTATTTAAAAATGTGGGCCACTTCATCAAAATTTTTAAAATGCTGTGTACACCAACATGGTATGGCCAAAACCTAGACTTTTTCAACCCTTGATGTATATCTACCTACTTATATATTTTTACTTCCAAAATTTGTGTATGTACAGAGGATGAAAATAACATATATGTCATGTTTAAAAAATAATTTAAAAATCCTCAATCATGTTACTATCACCCACCTTTAGAAGTAGAACATTAACAAAACCTGTGTGCTCTATGGCAATCACACTTGACTCATTTCCCTTCAATACCCTTTTGGGCAGTTCCTCAACAACCTGGGTGGAAATGGTAGCTGTTCTTAGCACATACAGTGTGCATCATAAATGACAGCTGAGGGGATAGAGGAATGAGGGATTCCTGTTGCCTGGGCCTCTCCACAGAAGGGCAGTCTGTCTCCCTGCCCAAACTGGTACATCAAACTCTGTTCATAGAGGTGTAAGAAAGTGATAATATTAGTAATACTCAATGCAACTGAACATGTACTCTGTACCAATCTCTTTAATTGCTTACGACAAGCTTATAAGGGAGGTACTATTATTACTCCTATTTTACAAATGAGGTAATAGAGGCATAGAGAGGTCAAGCAATTTGCACAAGGTCACAAAGCAGTTAGTTGCAGAGATGGGATGCAAACTCAGTTCCATTTGACTTCCCAGCCCGCGCTTGTAGACACTATGAAATGCAGTCTTCTTTCAGATCATTTGAGTCCCTTAGGCATTAAAGGATCTCATGGTAGGAAGTGGCAGGGGTTCAGCTCCTACCCACTGTGGAGTAGCTTCCCGGGCTTCCCCAGTCAGGGTCTCTCTCTCCTCTGAACCTCCTGCCTGGATCACTCACTTGCCCCAAATATCTTCCTGATCCTTTTCATGGACACATGTTTTGTCTCTCTTCTGTGTTTTTAGCATCTTGAAGCAGAGGCCAAGACTTAAACTCTGCGAAGACCAATCATGCCCAGCAAAACGCCTCCCTTAGTAATCCCGATACTGGTTATTTCCTCCCTTGTTTTTGTTTTTTTAAGTCCCAGCCTCCATGCTACACGTGGTGTATTACTTATTTATTGCCATGTAACAAACCAATCCAAACTTAGTTTCTTAAAATCACAGCCATCTTATTAGCTCATGATTCTGCGGTCAGCAGTTTGGTCTGCGATCCTCTGCTGATATCCCCTGGAATTACCTTTGCAGCTGCAAAAGTTACGGCCTCTGAACCGGGACTGGATGATCTAACACGGCCTTGCTCACAGTCGGAGCACAGTGTTGGTCAGATGATTGGGCTCCGGGGACTCAGCAGGA